>NC_057801.1:56787041-56840191 GCF_018294505.1 Triticum aestivum | reverse complement strand
AACGGTCGCAGTTTGACGTTAGGGTTAGATCGACGGTGGACGTTTGGCGCTAGGGTTACATGGGTTTTGGAGGCAGTCAACGGGGTTTTGAAAGGTTTGACCTAACATTCAAATGTGTATAACTAATTCAAAAAAAATCTAAAAAATGAAAAACCTGTGCATGTAGTCTTTTTATGTTACATAGTTACGATATAAAATGATAAGCTTGATCTAATGATCTTTGCATGAAAAAACCTTCACAAATTGGACTATCTCGACTGAGGTTGCATAGAGTTCAAAGGAGTGAGAAGAGGGTTTAAGATTTTGAAAATGCAAAAAAATCAAAAACCTCACCTTAGCTTCATTTTGGAGCGACTAAGGAGGATCTGAAGTTATTTTTTCATTTTTAATTTTTTAAACTTGTTTTATTGCTGACTTCGTATTGATCCTATATAGGTATAATATAAGCTAAGAAAATCTTTTTGGGTGATTTTGAGAAGGTCGAAAAAAACTTGCTTAGAAATGGGGCCGTTTTCCCTTACTTTGGAGCCTGTTTGGACAACATTTTCAGTGACTATGAGTTGGACTTCACAAAAAGGGTTGGATTTATGAACTAAAGTGCATAGTAGTACATAAAACAATGCAACATCACAGAACAAACAAATGAGCCCCAAATATATTGGAGATAGGTTCAAATTTGAATCTCGGTTCAAATTTCAATTTTATTTCAAGTCAAATCAACATCATAGCACATACGTTTTCACATGAAAGAACATAAGTTTTCACATCAAATGACAGCAAACTTAAGTTTTCACATCAAATTTGAATGATTTCGACTCTATTTCTTTTGCTTCTTTCTACCACCCGATTTCTTCTCCTTTTTTCCACCGTTTGGTTGCACGGCGCATAGTTTGTTGATGCTGATGCTCTTGCTTTTTGGCCCCTTGGTTTTCTTGCCAACTACACTAGGCCCCCTCAACTTTTGCATCTGACCATGTCCCACTTGTTCAGTTTGCACTTCTGCAGATTGAGTAGATGGCACACATTGTTCAACTACTTCAGTTTGCAACTCAACACTTGGCAGCACAACCTCCAAACATGGCAACACAACTGTCAAAGCAGATTCGCATGGCAGCACAACAGTTGCTTCATCTGCAACAGTTTCAGATTGCCCTAGCGCCTGCAAAACAGATTCAATATGCATCACATCGTCCAAAACAGAAACACTTAGCTCATGTTCAGCAGTAACAGTTTCAGTTTGCTCCATATCTTTGTCACCAAACATTATCTGCTTAGTGCTCTTCCTTCTAAATCCATTGAGTCTTGCTTTTTTCACTGGCCAGCATTGTTCAACAACAAGAGGTGGGGCTTTTTCTGCACGCTTCCTCCTAAAAAATAAAGCATTTGACTTGGTTAGATACTAGAACAAGTAGTAAAATCATAAACATGCAAAAACAGTAACATAAACATACTTTGGCCTCTGAGGAGTGTAGATGCATTTGGATGAACCAATTATGTGCCCAAGTACCTCACACAACTTGCACCTATTTTTGTTACCTTTTTGAGCCCTTTTGGGCTTATCATTATTTTCCTTTTCCTTTTTCCCCTTCTTACTACAACCACCTTTCTCAAACCAAGCTTTGAATCTGCTCTGTTTTGGCCTCCCAGCCTTTCTTCTAGTGACAGGGGGACACAAGGTAAATTCTATTTCCACCTCAGGCCACTGAGATTGGTCAGTCAGTGCAGGAATTGGACTTGCATATGCAGCTTTGAATTTTTATACTGAATAATACTCATGCAAATATGGGTGCATATTTAACCTGGGTTTAGATGCCAAAAAAAGTATGGAATGCTCACATGGTTTTCCAGTGTGTTGCCACTCTTGGAAAGTGCACTCATGCAACTCAGTATTTACCACATGCCTCTTGCCACTCTTTGTATCTCTAACTTCAGCACCCCACAAGGAAGATTTCCCAACAGATAGATGTGAAAGATTTCTACTCCTGTTGACCACCTGTTGTACCACTGCTGGAAGCTTGTCCCCTTCCAAAATATTAGCAATTTTTCCTCTCAACTCCCAGAAACGCATGATCATGATCCTTATTTGGTCCACCATGTCATGCACAGGCAAGTCTTTCAAATCCTTCACTTTGTTGTTAAAACCTTCTGCCAAGTTGTTATTGATATGATCACATTTTATGGCAGTATTAAAACCTGATCTATACCACAACAGAGAATGGTGGGTGTTCAACCATGAAGCAAATTCATTATCACTACATGATGCCATTATCTTACCAAGGTGATAGGAATGTGTCTGTCTGGTGTATGGTCTTGCTGCTGGCCACATGCGCCCAAATTCATCTCCTCTAAATTTTTTTATCAGATTCATCCGCATATGTCCAAAGCACTCCCTCTGCTCAGCATGGGGGAAAACATTTTTTACTGCATTTTCCAACCCTTTACATGCATCTGTGTGGATGGCCAAAGGAGAAAATGGCCCTATGCATCTTTTCAGTTGCATCATGAACCATATCCATGATGCCTCTGTCTCTGATTGAAACATTCCTATTGTAATTGGGAACATCCAGTTGTGTCCATCTAGAGCATTGCATGCAACCAACTGACCATTCCACTTTCTAGTCAAAAAAGATGAGTCTATGCTCAAATATGGACGACAACCTACTTTGAATCCATCTATGCAAGGCTTCAAACACATAAAAAACTTGCTGAATAAAACCCTGCCATCCTCTGTTACCTCTGTATCTATCTCCACCACACTCCCAGGTGACCTCTTCTCCACCTCTGCTTTAAAACAATACATCCTAAATGTATTTGCCTAGTCACCATACAATGATTTCATGGCCCTTTGTTTTGCTTTCCACACTGTGGTATATTGCAGCTGGATGGGGTACAGCTTCTCCAAGTCAACTTTAAGCCTCTTTGCAGTAGTGTTTGGAGTCTTGGCTAAAATAGGAGTTATCTTCTCTATAACCCAAAGCTGTGATGTCATCTTTGAAACTCTCTGTGAAGTGGTCATACATGTATGCTGGTGTAGTATTTGATTTACCCTTACTGTACTCCCATCAGGTTGTAGTCTGGCAGACAAGTACCATTTGCAAGGATTGCCACCACCATCATAACCTTTGCACCGAGCATAAAATTTCTGTCGATCAGTCCACATAGTCTTGGCATCAAACTCTTTTTTCACTGCATAGGTTCTGAAAGACATCCTAAACTCCTTCATGCTTGGCCACAACTTTCCCACCTCAATAATTGGGTTCTCTTTGTCATACAAACAAACCAGCTCATTATCATATGCATCATCCACATCATCTGCAGCCTCTCTCATCATCTCTTCTTCATCCTCATTTGCATTTCTAGGGCCTGTGTTACCATCAGCAGGCAAAGAACTGTCATTCTTCTCCTTATCCTTGTCATCAACTTGAATGCCAAACATTTCGGCCATATCAATGTCAGATATTGGTGTAATGACCAAATCTGTTTTTTCATTCAACTCTACTACATTCCAGTCAACAACAATCTTCCTAGCACCATGGGTTCCCTCCTCTCCATCTGCATCAATCCATGTATCTTCAACTACTACAGTCGGTTTAGTCAACAATGCCAACATCTTCTTTTGTGAAACCCACTCATCATCTTCCACCTGTGCAGCCATCTTTGATGGCACATAACCAACTCTGGAATGAGTTTGCAGATCAATTAGCTCTGCATAAAATGTTACTTGTTTGCTTGCCCATCCTTCTTGCTGATCAATTTCAGCAACCATGGATTCTCCATCTTCAATTCTCACATATTCACCATTATAGTTATCCAAACGTTACAGAGATACCTCTTGTTCTGGACCCCAAATAATACTCTCCCCAATTCTCTCCACCAAATTGCCCACGGCCTTCTCCTTCATGCTCTCCAATTCCTGGGGATCAACATCTGCAAATTCAACATCAAACCTCACGGTGGTATCTCTATCAATGCCTTGGACACTGCCATCACTGAGCTTGGCTTTACAAGGAAAAAATTCAACTATAATTGTGAATGTGGTGGCAGAACCTGAACCTCCCCTGTTTTGTCAGCGCGTTTTGTCGATGGAAAGCACTACCAAATCGAGTTCGATAACAGCTAAAAGAGAAAAGCCCAAAAAGAGGGTGGCATTACCAATTTGAAGCACTGTCTCCTCGCTCCATCTCATCCAGCCCCATCTCCTATCCAATCGAGATTCTAAAACGCCAAGAAACGGGGGCAGCCCGGCAGCATGAGGCCACAGATTTATCCAAAATTCAATGGAATGGGACTAGTGTTTAGAAAATACTCACTCGCAACAGCCGCTGCCGAGAAAGGCGCTCCACCACCGGGCCGCGCAGAAGGGGCGAAATAGCCCCCGGATCCAATCGAGATTCTAAATCGCCAAGAAACAGGGGCAGCATGAGAACACAGATCCCCCAAAATTCCGGGGAGTGGGACTAGGGTTTCGGGCTCACCTCGCAATAGCTCTGCCGCTGCCGAGAAATGCGCTCCACCACCGCGGAGAAGAAACCGCTGCCGGAGAAGATGCTTACGGCGGCGCCGCTCGCCCAGTCCAGCACGGGCGAGTCGAGCACGGTCACACAGTCACCGGTCGAGTCGTGGACGGTTGACTCTTGACTATGTGGCCCTAGGTGGACCCACCAATCAGAGCACATAACCCCCAGTGTCCTAACCAAATCTCAGCCTAACTAACGCGTAAATGGGTTGTCTTGCTTGAGATATTTATGCGTTGGGAGGCGTCGCATGAGAGCCATTACAACCAACAACGTCGCATGAGAGACAGTTCACACCAACGACGTCGCATGGGAGCTATTCGCCCCACGCACATGCTCGGCCAACCTTAGCAAGCCAATGCCATGGCCCAAGGGAAAGCGCATGCGGCACCAGGCTGGCAACGCCACCGTGAGCCCTAGTCGGCCTCGTTGCCGCGCGCTTTGGCTTGCCCCGCCACCGCCGTCTGGTCAAAAATCTGCACAGCCTCGACGCCGCTCACAGTACTGGGCGTCATGTTGGACTCTGCTCGTTCAGTCAAGGATTTGTGCTGGCGCCGTCGCGCACGATTTGTGCCCCACAGCAGCTTGATTTTTTGTCTAAAAGGACCCCCTGCCCAGATGAATTGCCAAAAAAGACTGCCTCTGAATCAATTTGACAAAAAGGACCCCCTCTGCGGTGGCGGCAGGCGCGGCAGGCGACACGTGGCACCTGCCGCCACGCCAGGAGGCAGCGGGCCCTGCCGCCACCGCAGGAGGCGGCCACCCAGCCAGAACGGATTCCCAGCTCCTCCTGCGCCGCGACGGAACGGGGCGGGCCAGGTGGGCCCTGCCGCCACCGGGCGAGGCAGCCAGCCCTGGCACGGTCGCTGGCTGGCCGACAGGCCCTGCTTCGCGCGGGCTCCGCCTGTGGGCCTCGCCGCCACAGCCTGAGGTGGCCTCGCCTGCCGACAGCGCTGGCCGACAGCTGCTGCTGCACAGTAGCCGAGGCACGGGCCCTGCCGCCACTAGCGCAGGCGGCCCGTTGCTGCATGCGCGCGGATTCCCCTGGCCGACATGAGCCACTATGGCAAATGGTGTTGATTCCCACGCACGTAATAACGATGAATTTCACTGTTGCAAACTGGGTTGATTCCCATGCGCGGAGGACGACGAATTTCACGGGCGGGAATCACTCTGGCTTTTGCTTTTTCTGCCTTAGCGAATGCGACGGCACTGCAGGAATCCGATGCTGCGGGAACCTGTTGTACCGACATTACAGGGATCCTAAAATATCTCGCCTAATTTCCCCTGTTCTCGCTTATCATTTATCGTCTGAGCCTATAAAAGGAGACACCGAGGATCTCGTCCAGCCATCCTCGAAATCGCTAGTGCGCGAAGTGTGTAACACATTTGTTCAGTCGGTATGAGTTTGCCTTGTTCGGATCAAAGCATAAGGCCGAGGAAAATGAAGAATGCAAGTTTGCCTCCGGGGGTGGCAGTCCTGCGGTGTTGGTGTGGCGATCTTTGCAAGGTGAAGGAGGTGACGGATTTTTCAGATTGGTTGGGCATGAAGTTTTTCATGTGCGCCAATTATGAGGAAGATCCTGTCGTAGCTATTTTAGAGTACGACAAGCCTCCGGTATGCTTTAACCATCACGAATAGATATTGTTGGTATTTTGACTGATTGTTTAGTAACATTCTTGTTTCTTGTTGTAGTCTCCTCCGCCTCTGTGCATGTACTATCGTTGGATTGACACGGAGAAGCCGGCTTGGGCAGTGACTGAGATTCGTGAAAGAAGTCGCCGTGCGTGGAATAGTTTATTTGCGGAAGAGCGACGCGAGAAGGCGGAAGCTGAGAATAAAGCAGAGCAAGGGAGAGAGTTAAAAGAATACTATGCGGAGCAACACCGTTATTTTCAGGATTTAGGAAAGAAAAACAGGGAAGAGGCTCGTCGCATGGAGGAGCAGGAACGACAGCGAAAGGAGGCTCGTGAGGCGGAGAGGCAGAGAAAGAAAGAAAGGGCTCGTGAGGCCAAGGCAGCAGAAGAAGCTGGCGATGGAAAAGGAAAATATCCACGCTGGACTCAGTAGATTCCTGTGGTAGTATTTTAAATTCGCAATCATTTGTATCTTTATTTCTGCACTTTAATGTACCTTTATTTCAGGAGTTAAATGTAGCTTTATTCCTATGACGTATTTTATTTTCAGTTGTGCCGTGTCGTAATGAAAAAAAATATAGTTTTAGAATAAAGTAGTGGCATTTTCTTTCCCTCCACTAATATTGAACATCGTGCAATAACTACAAAATAAAATTAAGATAGAACATAATGCCCTACAATAAGAGAGTACAAACTAATAATGCAAGTACATCCGAATTAAACGGTAGAACTGGAATACAGCATAAAAACTACATGAAGGCATCATCGTCATCCTCCATCGATGCAGAACTCTTGCCCTTCGAGGATGCAGAACTCTTACCCTTGGACGATGCAGAACTCTTGCTTTTCGAGGATGCAGTACTCTTGCCCTTAGACGATGCGGAACTCTTGCCCTTTGACGATGCAGCACCCGGAAGTGGCGGCATGAAGATATCATCTTCATCCTCGCTCTCCTCAGTCCATAAAAATGGATAATTTTCTGCAGTCCTTCTAAAAGTTTCACTCTTCGGCTCCACTACATTCTTCCACCTTGCATGCAACCTAAGAAGTTCTTTATGTACCTCCTCGTAGGTCCTTTCAGGCCACCCACACCTACGTAATTGGTGAGCCAACTCATTCATTATGGTGTCACTACCGGTGAGTTCGTCCCATGGAACTATCCTATTGTCCATCCTGAAATCGGTAGCTAGCCTGAGAAGAGTCGTGCTCATCCCAGGGTGAAAACTACGATCGAAAGGATAATGGGACATCTCGACTACACTACACTCGAATGCTTATCCACCTCCGTCTGAAGGGGATTTTATAGGTATAGAGGAGAAAATGGCGGGAAAGAACGAGTGCAGTAGCGGGAAAGGGTTGGCGGGAACATATGGCGGGAAACGAGTGGACGGAACATATGGAGGGAAAGCGTTGGCGGGAAACGGGTGGCGGAAACATATGGAGGGAAAGCATTGGCGGGAAAATATTGGGGGGGGGGAAATTATTCCTGACTGGTGCATTTTTATTTCAGCATACATAGATGTTCAAATCAAAAAGTCTGATACAGACATATGTAGATACATTGGGTCGTGCACGTGGATAGATGAATCATTGTAGTTGGGCCGGAAAACTCCAAGCGATTAGGTGGTCGAGGTACACGAAGACCGCGGCCGTACTCCAGTTGGTCTTCCTGTGTCTGCGACTCTTGCATAGGTGGTGGAGTCTGTAATCCTTGTTGCGAACCTGATGCGTAATTGTAGGCGTATGGTTGTTGTGACTCATCAGGGACAAAAGATGGGCCAATAATGTCCTCTCTGAAGAAATCCGTATCTACTGTGTAAACATTGTCACCAGGTTGGGTGTACTCATCATTCCAATTTACATCAGGTATGCCCTGCACATAGAAACATTGTAAACAAAAACTGTTAGAGGATAATATGTAATATCACTGTAAATGTATTAAAATGTAAATATGACTACCTGATCAGATCCCTCGCCTGTACTGTCTGGACATTCTACCTGGTACTGGTTTAAATTTGGGACACGAGTCTCCTCGGGCATGGAGATCCCTCGCGCGGAGAGATACGGCTGAGATCCCTCATCTTGAGTGTATGTGCCATATCCTGTGTATGCATATGGGTTTGTGGAAAGATACAGCTCGGGCATCGAATCCAAGCCCATGCCATGGTCCTGCAATGTCTACCCCTGACGAAGCAGCACCGAAGAAGAGCGATGTAGTGGCAGAGAAGAGTCATGTCGTGGCAATGTCGTTGTAGTACTCGGACCCTCCCCCCGCTGCCCATGGCTTGTACGCGCCTCGCTCGGTCTGGACGACGGCGCTGCACTCGGTCTGGCTGACCTCGGTACTGGCATGTTGTACGCTCCAGTTACAACGGCGTCGCCTCTACCACATCTCAACTGTGTTAGCATGTATTCTTTAACACGTTTATTGAATGACTTGACAGCCCTGGGCGGCATGCTTTCCGCTGCCATCTGCCCTATATCGTGGGCAGTTTGAAGCTGGAAAAATATTTGGTTCTTATTTGGTTGAAATGATGCACCTGAAAAAATTACTAGTGATTACCATCCCGTCATGATAGTAAGCTGCATGCAGCTCAACAGGTCTCTGCATCTACTCCTCGTGCGTGAGATTTGTTGGTATCATAGCAGGTTGACCGGCCATGCTTGTACGCGTGCTGATGCAGTACTACTGCTTGTACACTTGAGCTGTACTTTCATCGTACGGTCTACAAAATTATATAATAACATCATCCGTTGTGATGAAAGCAAAGCATCTTCACGCATCGTATGGTCATTGTAATAAATAATGTAAATAAAATGTACCTAAGTTGATACACTATATCTGCTACCGCGTCATTTTCCCACTTCTGTACCCATTAAATGTTGCGCTCCCTCCAATCATAAAGACTCCAACTGTGGCCCATATTGGTTAGCCTGCAAATTATGTAACAAAGTGTGAGTTTAGTAAATTAAAAAGGACACTAACTATTTAGGGAGGTCACATCTTACTTATGGGTTTCCTCATCAGTACATCTTGGAAAAGGTGGTGGAATCTCCTGATACAGACCGAACTGTCTCATGACACGCTCTAGGTGGAAGGCTCAACACACCACAGAAACAATAAGTAGCAGCGAGTCAGCCAAAATGCACTATCGGTCAACATGCCTGGTGTGATGGGTCGTATATTAAAGATCATCTGTACATGATCCTGAGTCCATGGGTTCCATGTGACTACAGACTCATCAAGTGCCTCAAACTGCTGGTGGTATATAGGGTAACAATTTTTCGCAATACTTGAAGACCAATGTTTCCGTGCCCTTGTCCACCTGCTGGCCATAGTTACACAACTGCCCTCGCTATAGTCGTATGGGTGTATGGGATTTATTATACGAGGTCGTCTTACAGGGAGGTATTCCCAGGACCACAACTGTAGAAACTCGTAGGGGACACAAAGTAACGGAGCTTTTTTGCGAAGGAAGTTTTTTGTGTGGCATCACACAAGCCTCTATATGTATGAGATAGAATGGCAGAACCGAAGCTGTATTTTGGATGCTCGGGTAAAGGTTCATCTACCATCTTCTCCACAATGTAGATGAGACTAGGGAGAAGTACGTCCCTGTGTGAATTTGGAAACATAACCCCGAGGAGCCACAACAAATACGCAAACAGATGTCTTTTCCTCGTCTCAGAATCAGCAAAGCTAGAACTATTAAGAAAGTTATCATGAAGCCAGGGGAGTGGGATGCCACGAGGGCCACCAGTACGTTGTGATTCTGGCATTGTCATCCCAAGACGGTCTGATATATTTTGTGCCCAAGTGTTAGACACTCGTCGAGGGACTAACGGCTCACCTCTAATTGGCAGAGCAAGGATCATAGAAACATCTTTCAGTGTAGGTGCAAGCTCCCCAAAACGAAAGTGAAAGGTGTGGGTTTCAGGTCTCCACCGGTCAACGAGGGATGTCAAAAGGGATGGGTCCGAACGTAACTCGCTTGATGTGAGCCTAGCAAAAGCATGTAGACCATATGCGTCAAGGTGAGGAATGAAATAATTGTGTATTGGCTAGGTTTTCTTTATGGTTCGAAGTCGGAAACTCCGATAATCATATCCTTTATTTGGGTTCAAAAATAGATGGCAACGGTGGCCGGCGTCATGGGGCCCCTCCAAAAGCCGTGGCACTTCAGCCATAACCTGCACACAAACATACAAAGAGATTCAATTTAAAATAAATATAAATACAATAATACAAAGAGATTCAATTTAAAATAAATATAAATACAATAACACAAAGAGATTCAATAATACAAACAGATTCAATTTAAATTAATAAAAGTATAGTACAAATATAAGTAGACATAGCGAGTACAGATAAATCAACATCATGCGGTGTTGTTCGTCGATACGGGCATTCCTTACGTGAATGTCCAGGACACCTACAAACGCGACATCGCCTTGGTTCTCCCATATGGCTATGGTCCATGTCATTGCGATGACGCCTAGACTGACGTCGTCCCTTGGTGGTTCTCATCAAGTCGGCGTTCGGAATCCATTTCGGCCCATCTGGCCACAACATTTTGTTGTTCATATCAATGCCCCAGGCCCAGAACTCACCGTTCCAAGTGTTGTACAGATTATACATGTTGAAGTACGGTGATATGTATGGCTCAACACTGATTTTTGGATCTGTAGCCGCCCGGAGCACATGACTACAAGGGTAGCCCTCAAGCTTGGGCTTGTTACACGTGCACTCACATGACGTTGGGCCGAGGGTGACAGCTTGCTTTTTGGATCCTCTGTGGTGACCCTTAACGTAGTTGGCTCGCACATTGACCTCCCACTTATTCCTAAGTCCGTCCACTTTCCTGCAGCCATGGCTTTGGGACTTCTTAGCTTTCTCGTCCAGATGTCTTTGCATCTTCTCGGACCATGGCTTGTTCAATTCAACTTGTGCTTTAGCCACGGTAACACTGTCTGCAAAGTATGACAGTGTCCGGTTCCAAGTTTCTTCAATTAGGGCTATGATAGGCAAGGCTCTCACCCCTTTAAGAACACCATTGTACACCTCTGACATGTTGCTGGTCATTATTCCATACCGAGCCCCGGTGTCGTGAGCCTGCGCCCACTTGGACAAATCAGGGCAATTCTCGCCGATCCACTGGCTCAAATTTATGGCTGTCCTTCGACCCCTCCGGTCTTCTCTCTGCGGCAAGGCCGCGCGCTCGATCTCACCATTGATACCTGCCCAGATGGCATTCATTTTGGCTTGAGTTTTCTGCATGCACATCCTCTTGAATAGCTTGAACCAATCTTATTCTTGAATTTGGAGTAAAAGTTTGCTGCCAAATGCCGCATGCACCACCTTCCCTCTTGATCAGGCCACTTCCACTCTTCTGACGACTGCTTAATTATGTCGAGAGCACTTAATAATCCTGTGTTGCGATCAGAGATGATGCAAACACCTAAACGCTCTTTCACGACACCCATCTTCAAGCAGCTCAGGAACCACAACCAGCTATCTTTGTTCTCGCTCTCGACCAGTGCGTATGCAATAGGAAGAAGCTGATTATTTGCATCTGCTGCAATCGCCACCAATAGTGTGCCATTGTACTTTCCAGTGAGAAAGGTACCATCAACTGATAATACTGGGCGACAGTGCCTGAATGCTTGTATAGTCTGGGCGAATGCCCAGAATAAGCGGTCCAGGATTAGCTCACCAGGTTTCTTTGGGTTCTGACGTTCTCTCCGCCAAACTTGAGTCCCCCTATTAGCACTTGCTATCTGATGAAGCATTCTGGGGGCATAAGAATAGGCCTCCTCATAGGTTCCATACAAGTTCTTGAATATATTTTCCTTCGCACGCCTAGCCTTGCTGTAGCTGACAGGGAAGCCAATCTGATCTTCTGCATCTTTTTGCAAAGCCCTAACACTAATGTTCAGACTTCCCTGCACAATTGTTTCCATCACCTGTGCCACATATCTTGCCGTCACATTGCAGTGATTTGAAAGAGTCCCAGTTTGCTCACAGCTATGCTGCACTATTTTTGTGATATGCCATGATTGACATACCCCAGGCTTCAGTCTAGCGAGAACTCTTCCGCGACAATATTTCGCGGTGTGGATGCATATGACCTTCAACTCTTTTTATCAGATTGCTTCACTTTTTGCTGGCGGTGGAGGGCGATTGCATACCTATTAATTGCTTGGTAAGCAGACTTCTTGTCTTGGAAAACCTGCCCAACCTCCAGACTCCCCGCTTCTAGGCCAGAAACAAAGTGAAATTCATTTGTGATGCTCATATTCTGTAAAAACCCAGGTTGTAGTGACGCCGCGACTGCCCTCTGGGAGGAACAACTTCTTCTTCGCTTGACTCGGAAGACGCGGAAGAGTGATCGTCATCATCGAGCGCCTCCGGCAATCCCTCCACGTGTTTACTCATGTCAAGAGCCGCAGACCAATATCCTGTGTCATACACAGACTGGTCGCCCGTCGGGGGCCGATGCTAGGGGCTGATGTGATGGCCAACTCGACCTCACCACCCCTGCTACTACATCCGGCAACATCAGTGACTGAAATGAACTCCACATACACCATCGGCTGACCAAACGCTGGATTATTGGGATTGCTTGCAAACCTCATGTACGACCCCCACGACTGATCACCTGTGACAGGCCGCAAACCCCAACGGGCAGCTGTCCCATCTTTTGCTCCATCAGCGACGAAGGCCTCCATTGTCATTTTTTTCCCTGCATCCCTGGGCCAAACACCGCTCGGATGCACCTTCTGATAGCTGTGTAACCCACGTTGATCATGTCTCTAACTACAACTGTAGTCGACTCGTACAAGGACACATTCACCCCGAAAGGACCGTCCCGTAAGACATTCCCATAGTACACTAATAAATTTTCCATAGTACCTAACCAAAATACATGTTTACATTTCAAACAATTAGTAACTGAACATTTAGTAGTAGTACGATGACAACATTTACATATCAGACGACTAAAATAATAATCGTATTTTCGTTACAAATATTCATTTTGTTTTTAGAATCATTTGCTTAGACTTTTCGGGGTTGTTTGGTTAACGGGTATTTAGAGATTTTTTTTCTCAAACTCGTCTACAAGCGTCACAAACTAAAACTCTCTTTGCTTTTCTCTAACTACCCCAAAAATATCCTAAATTGATTCTCATAACATGCAAAAACTGAGTTTTTGAAAAAACGACTATTAGTAAAAACTATTTTTCTTACAACAGGTTACGAGAAAACCCATGGTAATTACTCGCTATCCAAACAACCAGTAAACATAATAGTACGATAATAACATTTTAATATCATACGAGTAAAACATTTAATCTCTTTCGGCTTTATATAATTTTTTCACATCATACGATAACAATCATTTATCTACAAATAATAATATTTGCAGTGGCATGCACATTATTCACAATAGTACATCAATACAAAAAATATTAACAAAATTAACAAAATTACAAAAAATATTAACAAAATTACAGTGTCATTTTTACCTTAGCTCCAATGTGGATGTGTTTGCGAATGCAAATAAGCGTCAAAATAGTTCCAATAAATATCCGTCGCCAGTACTATATGAACGGAGTCAACCTATTATCACATTAACATCAATATTACACACGGATTTTTCTTCCTGCTAACAAAAGTATGAAAATAGCACTTCCATGTATGTGTTCATCACCTCAAAATGAGACAGCAAAAATGGAAACACAATTTCTTCAATCACGTCTTCTCCTCCTTGTTTGCTACTAAGATGAATTATTTTACCTAATTACATACATCATTAAGTACATTAGCAACTAATCTTAACATATAAAATTTAGATTATTGCGACATAACAAAGTAGACCTATGATTTCCTAACTATAGACTTATTAATAAACATATCACATAAAATAACATACCACATGAAATAACATACCGCATGCAATAAACAATTACAGTACAATTTTTTCTTAATTATTGTATTAAGATTTCCCACATGTCAATACTAATGGACGCACCTAAGGTTGATGCAACATCTTCAACCTACTATTTAAAAAAATAGTTTAAATGCTACATCTCTCGTCTGAAATTATTTCTAACCTCTAAGCACTACCATCACATAGCTAATAACGAGCTAAAGGACGAACTAATTACCATCCTGCATGCACAAATAAATAAATGTATTGCAAAGCTCATACCTTGATCTTCAACTTCGTAGTTCACTTTGCTACACAAGTCCTACTCCTGAAGCACTAAATGACTCCAAAAATTGATGAAATAATACCTAACACAGCAGAGAACACATAGTTATGAACTAAACAAAAATAGTACAAACTGCATGCATGTGAACCAAATCAACAAAAATGAATAGATCTTACCTTCGTCTATCTTTTTTTCAACTTCAGCATATTCAAAATCTAACTCTAAATCACGAATGAAATGTGTAATGAGTTTTGCTTTCTCTCTGTTCTTACACGCAGAGAGTAGAAGAGGAGGGCAGAGTGTGCTTGCGCACGGAGCATACACATACTATATAAAGGAGGAGCATCCCTGTAGTGTCGGCACAACAATTCCCGCCCGTGAAATTCGTCGTCCTCCGCGCGTGGGAATCAGCCCAGTTTGCAACAGTGAGATTCATCGTTATTACGCGCGTGGGAATCAACGCCATTTGCCACAGTGGCTCATGTCGGCCAGGGGAATCCGCGCGCATGCAGCAACGGGCCGCCTGCGCTAGTGGCGGCAGGGCCCGCGCCTCGGCCAGTGTGCAGCAGCAGCTGTCGGCCAGCGTTGTCGGTAGGCGAGGCCGCCTCAGGCTGTGGCGGCGAGGCCGCCTCAGGCTTTGGCGGCGATGCCCACCGGCGGGGCCCGCGCGAAGCAGGGCCTGTCGGCCAGCCAGCGACCGCGCCAGGGCTGGCCGGCTCGCCCGGTGGCGGCAGGGCCCACCTGGCCCGCCCCATTCCGTTGCGGCGTGGGAGGAGCTGGGAATCCGTTCTGGCTGGGTGGCCGCCTCCTGCTGTGGCGGCAGGGCCCGCCGCCTCCTGGCGTGGCGGCAGATGCCACGTGTCGCCTGCCGCGCCTGCCGCCACCGCCGAGGGGGTCCTTTTTGTCAAATTGATTCAGAGGCAGTCTTTTTTGGCAATTCATCTTGGCGGGGGGTCCTTTTGGACAAAAAATCCACCAGCTCAGGGAAAGATACGTCGTTGGGTAGGGGTAGGACGGCCTGAGTGTTTGGTGTGTTGGGTGCCTCCGCCGTCATCCGGTGCGCGAACAGCGCCGTCACGAGGAACCCGCCGGCGCCGGCGTGCCCTTCTTGTTGGCGCACTCGATAGTTCGGCCACGGCAGCCTGCCAACTCGACTGCTTCCAAGCGCTGAGCTTCGCGCAATGAAGGAGCAGCTACCGGTGTCCATCAGCTCCCGAAACCTAAGCTTAAGAACGTGGCGGTCAAACCAGGCCACGTGGCCAATGCTAGTCAAAACTAGGCCCACTTCATACTCAAACCGCCGGAAGTGTTAGTACGGACGAAAATTATCCAGTTCGATAAATTCAAGGACTGAGTTTTACTGGTTTCGTACTTGAGGGATGATTTCTATATTTTCAAGAGAATTCAAGCATGAAAAATATACTTACCCTTGTTCTTTTTTGACGTGTATTGTCGAGTGCTTTTAACATAAGGGATATATTAGGTTTGAGGAACGCCGTCAGTGATAATATTATACCGCCTACAGTATTAATTGTTTGTTTGTAAGCACATTTTGGAACGAGGTTCTGTGCCATAAATTTCGACGGTTGGTCGGTGGGTGGCCTGAAAAAACACTTGGGTGCACTAGCTATCTAGGTTGTTCCTCTCTACAGGAAATTATTGGAAGCTCAGCTTCCCAATCAAACTGTAAAAGCGCAAACGTACAGGTTGAATTGATCTAATATTCTTTCATTAAAAACCACGCTTCCAGTGAACCCATGTGTCTCTGCAACAACAAACATGTTGAATTTGCAGTGTTGTAAAAAAATGTAGGGCAATTTTCAGGAATTTTCAATTTGCTAAGACCAAGTAGCATTTTCTCTGCCTAGTCTGGTACCCTGCACTGCACTGGTTATTTGTGTCAGCCCTGCACTTGTACGATTAATTTCCTGTTGTTAATCTCGAGGCAAAAGAAAAACAGAGCATTGGTGGATCATGATGACATTAGATCAACGGCGATGACATGATTTTCAAACCATAGCTGACAAGCACAAACACACATGTTTTGGTAATACTTGGGGCTGAGACGAAATCCAACTTGAAATAATACTAGGGTAAGGTGAAATCCCCTGGATTAGGTTTTCAAAAGCATCTTACTGCACTAGACTTGGTTAGACTAAGGCGCCACATGTCTTTTTTAGATAACATATAAACACAGCCGACACCATTGACACAATACCGCAAACTCAGCAACAAATAACGGCAGCATCCCTTCTTCACGTGGGGAAAACAAAAGCACTAATTTGTTACTAACTTGATATGAATACGGGCAAAACCTAATAGTAGCACCTAGGCGTATGTAACAGTGTATGAGCAAGCCATGTGTAAAAATTTATGATCGGCTGCTCATCAACATAAAGAAGAGCAATGTAATACCCACCGCCCCTCCCTCTAAAAACACAAGAGCTATATAATATTACTGGGTATATCTCCTTGGGATACCGACGGCAACAAAATTTTCAGCCTTTTCACACGAATTTGTTTGCTGGAGTTGGATGATGTTTGTAATAAGAAAATGGGCTACTAATATATGTTCCTTTCAACTTATAGACTATAAAACCGGCTATAATACATTTGGATCATCTGCATACATTTGTATTTTATGGTCCAAAAGAGGAGTCATTTTTTACTTAGCATCACCACCATTTTTAATTGTTTGTCCATCACATTAGCATGTGTGGAATCCTATAGCTGAATGGACAATAGTTTGAGGGTGCTTGGTACCCACACTGCCCATTAGATATATTCCAAAGAGAAAATTAAACAATTCAAATCTCACAAAATATATTCAGAAGATTTCTTACCCGTTGAACCGTTTCAGCACATTAGAACATCAAACCAGACCGTCATCCTATGTCTTGTGCAACATTTTAGCTCCAGCATGTCCACCAGCAATGGTTGTGCCTAGAAGCATAAGACTAGCATTTAATAAAGTTTGAAGGAAAATTAAAATGGATACAAGAAGGGAACAACGAGTGTGTTATATAGATGAACTAAAAATAAAGAAAAATAATTCACTCTTGTACTTCTATTTTACAGCTCACTAGTGATACTTCTTCCTGACTTGGGTTCAGTACTGATACTGTAAATAGGTAAAAACTACATATGTTGCTTCTTGCAAGGGCCAAGGAAAATTCTTCAAAGCAGTATGCAAAGCTACCTCATAAGTGAAGAATTCAGCCTATAAAAAAGCATGGCATGGTCTAGAATTATCTAATCTAACTCGTCCTTCCTCATGTCAAGAAGACAAAATAAAAACATGCCAAAAATCATAGAACTACAAACAGAAGTGACCTTGGGTATTGAAGTTAAATAAACGGAGCCCGATTGGGTAGAACAAATCTGAAAAGGTCTGTTACAGATGTACTAGTCACTTGCACGATGGTCTTGAATAAGTGACAACGAAAACTATTATTTCAAAAGGTACGGTTCAAACTAAAGTTCTTTAATGGAGTTAAGAAAAATAGTAAGATTAAAGTACTGAATAGAAGAATATAGCTAGCTGGGGTTTCAAACATGCCGAATGAGTCCACATTATTAGATATTTGATTTGTAATCTTCTATGGATGAAGACAACTACATTGAATGATAACAACAAAAAGGCTATAAGCTTGTCTATGCCTATCTAGCAAACAAATAGTCAAGAGTGAAGACAACTACATTTGAATGATAACATATACTAAGGCTATAAGTTAGTCTATCTAACAAAGGACAACTGGTATCTAAGTGTAAGTTATTACTGAATGCTTAAGAATAGCAATGAAGATATACAAACATCCATGTAGAGAACACAACAAGATTAAATTGATGAAAATCACCTGGAGGATAGAAACTCTTGAAAGAATGACAGTAGGTAAAATGACTGATTTCACAAAGTTTCCTAGACTGCATTGACTTAAGTTGAACCATATAGACACTGCGGCCCACCCATAGAAGTATTTCATCACCATCCTCAGCGCATCCCAGTATACCTTTCTTCCTTCCTTCAATCTGGGGAGGGAGCCCAAGAATGGCACGCATGTCAATGGTGTTCCGTAGCACCCATGTGGCAGCACCATGACAATTGATATCCCTTTGCCACAATTGCAAGTGATGGTAAGACAATACGGCGAAGCCAAGAGCTCCATCCTCAGCATGGATGATCCAAGGGCTGCCATGGCTGAAATCATTTGTAACGAGAGGCCCCTTGATCACAGCTAGACTTTCCTCATCCAAATCAAACTCAAGTATGCCATCGCTTATAGGATCCAGCAACCAGTAAAGTGCATTACCAACAAGCAACCCAGAGATACCAACATAAAAGATCTCATACGGAACGGCCGTTACGATGATATTGCCCCATATGCTAGTCTCAGAGGAGTAAACGCAGGCCGCAAGTCGGTTCTCCGGGCCCAGTGGAGAGATCAACACCAACTTGAAGGGGCTCGAGTGGCAGCTGCCGTGCACGTGGTCATGATCACTGGCAGCGCAGAGCACAGCCCAGCTGTCATGGGAGCATACTTTGAACTCTGGCGGAACCTGCACACGGCGCTGCTCACCGATGATGGGGTCGCACGCGATGACGTGGTCTCCCAGCGGCTCGTTCGTGAGAGGGATGCGGTCGGGATGGTCCAGGATGGGTGTGAAGGAGATTTCATCATAGGTGCGCTAGTGGAAGAGACCGAGGAGGGGCGGCTTTCAGTGGTGGA
The DNA here is from genome assembly GCF_018294505.1 of Triticum aestivum. NCBI lineage: Eukaryota > Viridiplantae > Streptophyta > Magnoliopsida > Poales > Poaceae > Triticum > Triticum aestivum. The sequence continues at coordinate 56,821,095 of NC_057801.1, read as the reverse complement.
GGCGAAAGCGATGGAGGAACTTGGGGTCGGTGGCTGCGTATCCCCACTGCTTGGACACAGCGGAGGCTCGGACGAGCGAGGAGGGCTGCGGGCGGAAGACGGAGGAGGATCTCCCGCAGGAGGTCGTCGTCTTCGATCGGCGAGACCAGCGCCGCCAGGAAGATTCCGCGGCGACGGATCGCTTCGGCGCCCTCGCCAGTGGCGTGGATTCCCTCCTCGCGGGCGTGAAGCTGGGATGGAGGCGGGTCACTCGGACGGCCTCATCACTCGCGTGGGTTTGGGAATGGAGGCGGTCGCTGACCTCGCTCCCTTCCATTTGGGCGGCGGCGGCAGAGGGAGCGGAATGGTGGGCGTAGCAGTGACCAGCGAGGCCACCCGTCCCATGGTTGTAGTAGCACTGGGCCTCGAGACTGATAAAGTGATGGTGTTGGTCCCCCGTTCACCCGACGGCTGCATCTTTTTTGCATAATTTGTTTTCTCAGTTTCCTCGGAGAGATATTTCTCTAGCTTAGGAGCATTTCGAGACTTTTCTCAAAAAAAGGAAGGAGCATTTCGAGACTTTTTTTTGAACTGGCTACACTAAAAACATGGAATAGATCAGTAGTACTAACTAACAGATTGGTGTTGTTTCTTGGTCTCTTCTTCTATTCTACCGTTGTTTCTTGGTTCACCACTGAATTGATGAAACATGTCACTCTCCAAACATCAACATAATTTTGGAATCTGCAAGCTGTCATAGGTTAGTCAATATTGGAGGAATTGTTCATTCCTCCCAAGAAATTGATTATTGACCATAGCTTCAGAATCCAAATAAACATGAGGTATTATCATATCTCCCTCTCGTGGGGCTATACCAAGATAATTAGCCACACGGGTTGCATAAATTCCTCCAAATAAATTTTCCTTTCTACTATTATTCTGCAACCTACGTGCAACTATTGCCCCCAAGTTATAACCTTTATAACCTAACACAACACTCTTGAGGACACACAGATTAGGAACACACATGTGACATGCTTCGTCTTTACCGTTAATGCATCTACCAATAAAGAGAGCAAAATAATGTATAGCAGGAAAATGAATGCTCCCTATAGTAGCTTGTGCTATGTCCCTAGATTCTCCCACAGTAATCCTACCAAGAAAATCTCTAAATTCAGATTTGTGAGGATTATTAATATTACCCCACTACGGGAGTTTGCAAGTAGTTGTGAAATCCTTTAAATTCATGGTATAAGATGTATCACAAATATCAAATATGACATTAGCAGAATTACGCGCACAATTATATTTGAACCTCCACATAAAAGAATCAGTCAATTAATAGTACTGCGGACACTTATCTTGTAAAAAGTCCTCCAGCTCGGCATTATGCACATACGCGTCAAATTCCTCCTTGAAGCCTGCTTCGACCATAAAATCATCGGATGGCCACTCACAAGCTCGTACATCCGCGTCTGTCGGCAATTCAACATCTTGCTCACGTATAGCAATCCTGGGCCCTTTCTTCACCGAGGAACCATCTTGGTACATTCTGCTAGACATAAATCTTTTTCTAAAAAAATTCTGAAATTTTAGTAACTTCAAAGTAAAAAAAAACTAAACAAGATTGGTATCAACTACTCCTACAAAAGCCTAGAGCCTATATCATGCATCAGAATTGCTTGGGACCTCATAAATCTAACATGCAAGCTCAAGAACATGGTCACCTATGCAGCAAAAATTTGCAATGAATAAAGCACTAGAACAAAAACTAATTGGACCAATGGAGGAGTCACATACCAAGCAACAATCTCCCAAAGCAGTTTTGTGAAAGGAGCTTTGAGCAAGGAGATCTAAAATCGCAGCAAAATGAGCTAGAACTCGTGCTTAAGCTGGATGGGGATTTTTTTAGGTAGAATATGAAGTGTGTGGGCGCTGGCATAAGTGGAGGGGGCCACCAGGGGCCCACGAGACAGGGGGCGCGCCCTATAGGGGGGGGGGGGCTCCACTCTCGTGGCCTGGTGCTTGCCCATCCTGCAGTGTTTTCAGTGTCTAAAATCCTCAAATATTCCATAAAAAATCATACTAAATTTGCAGGGCATTTGGAGCACTTATATTTTCAGGATATTTTTTAGTGCATGGATAACTCAGAAAACAGACGGATAATACTATTTTTGCTTTATTTATTCTAAATAAAAGAAAGTAAAAAGAGGGTACAGAAGGTTGTGCCTTCTAGTTTCATCCATCTCGTGATCATCAAAATGAATCCACTAACAAGGTTGATCAAGTCTTGTTAACAAACTCATTCCGAATAACACGGAACCGGAGAAATTTCGAATAACACTAAGTTACCTCAACAGGGATATGAAAATCTCCAACAATAAGAATATCATACTTTTTCTTGACAATAGGGAGAGGAAATTCAAAACCTCCAATAATGATAGTTGGAAATTTTTCAATAGAATTAATGCTATGAACTTGAGATTGTTTCCTCGGAAAATGTACCGTATGCTCATTAACATTAACATGAAAAATGGCATTGCCTTTGTTGCAATCAATAACAGCCCCTGCAGTATTCAAAAAAGGTCTAGCAAGGATAATCGACATACTATCTGAAGGAAATATGCCCTAGAGGCAATAATAAAGTTATTATTTATTTCCTTATTTCATGATAAATGTTTATTATTCATGCTAGAATTGTATTAACCGGAAACATAATACATGTGTGAATACATAGACAAACATAGTGTCACTAGTATGCCTCTACTTGACTAGCTTGCTAATCAAAGATGGTTAAGTTTCCTAACCATAGACATGAGTTGTCATTTGATTAACGGGATCACGTCATTAGAAGAATGATGTGATTGACTTGACCCATTCCATTAGCATAGCACCCAATCGTTTAGTATATTGCTATTGCTTTCTTCATGACTTATACATGTTCCTATGACTATGAGATTATGCAACTCCCGTTTACCGAAGGAACACTTTGTGTGCTACCAAACGTCACAATGTAACTGGGTGATTATAAAGGTGCTTTATAGGTGTCTCCAAAGGTACTTGTTGGGTTGGCGTATTTCGAGATTAGGATTTGTCACTCCGATTGTCAGAGAGGTATCTCTAGGCCCTCTCGGTAATGCACATCACCTAAGCCTTGCAAGCATTGCAACTAATGAGTTAGTTGCGAGATGATGTATTACGAAACGAGTAAAGAGACTTGCCGGTAACGAGATTGAACTAGGTATTGAGATACCGACGATCGAATCTCGGGCAAGTAACATACCGATGACAAAGGGAACAACGTATGTTGTTATGCGGTCTGACCGATAAAGATCTTCGTAGAATATGTGGGAACCAATATGAGCATCCAGGTTCCTCTATTGGTTATTGAGCGGAGACGTGACTCGGTCATGTCTACATTGTTTTTGAACCCGTAGGGTCCGCACGCTTAAGGTTTCGATGACAGTTATATTATGAGTTTATGAGTTTTGATGAACCGAAGGAGTTCGGAGTCCCGGATGAGATCGGGGACATGACGAGGAGTCTCGAAATGGTCGAGACGTAAAGATCGATATATTGGACGACTATATTCGGAGTTCGGAAAGGTTCCGAGTGATTCGGGTGTTTTTCGGAGTACCGGAGAATTACGGGAATTCGCCGGGGAGTATATGGGCCTTATTGGGCCATACGAGAATAGAGGAGAGAGGCCAAAAGGAAGGAGGCCTGCGCCCCCCCTCTGGTCCGAATTGGACAAGGGGTGCAGCCCCTTTTTCCTTCTTCCTCTCCCCCTCTTCACCCTTCTCCTACTCCAACAAGGAAGGAAGGGAGTCCTACTCCTGGTGGGAGTAGGACTCCCCTTGGCGCGCCTCCTCCCTAGGCCGGCCGCCTCCCCCCTTGCTCCTTTATATACGGGGGCAGGGGGCACCCCATAGAGACAACAACAATTGATCCATTGGATCTCTTAGCCGTGTGCGGTGCCCCCTCCACCATAGTCCACCTCGATAATATTGTAGCGGTGCTTAGGCGAAGCCCTGCGATGGTAGAACATCAAGATCGTCACCACGCCGTCGTGCTGACGGAACTCTCCCTCGACACTCAGCTGGATCGGAGTTCGAGGGACGTCATCGAGCTGAACGTGTGCTAGAAATCGGAGGTGCCATAGTTTCGGTGCTTGATCAGTCGGGCCGTGAAGACGTACGACTACATCAACCGCGTTGTTATGACGCTTCCGCTATCGGTCTACGAGGGTACGTGGACAACACTCTCTCCTCTCGTTGCTATGCATCACCATGATCTTGCGTGTGCGTAGGAATTTTTTTGAAATTACTACGTTCCCCAACAGTGGCATCCGAGCCTGGTTTTATCCCTAGATGTCATATGCACGAGTAGAACACAAGTGAGTTGTGGGCGATATAAGTCATACTGCTTACCAGCATGTCATAATTTGGTTCAGCGGTATTGTGAGATGAAGCGGCCCGGACCGACATTACGCGTACGCTTACGCGAGACAGGTTTCACCGTTACGAGCACTCGTGCTTAAAGGTGACTGGCGGGTGTCTGTCTCTCTCACTTTAGTTGAACCGAGTGTGGCTACGCCCGGTCCTTGCGAAGGTTAAAACAGCACCAACTTGACAAACTATCGTTGTGGTTTTGATGCGTACGTAAGAACAGTTCTTGCTAAGCCCGTAGCAGCCACGTAAAACTTGCAACAAACAAAGTAGAGGACGTCTAAGTTGTTTTTGCAGGGCATGTTGTGATGTGATATGGTCAAGACGTGATGCTATATTTTATTGTATGAGATGATCATGTTTTGTAACCGAAGTTATCGGCAACTGGCAGGAGCCATATGGTTGTCACTTTATTGTATGAAATGCAAACGCCATGTAATTGCTTTACTTTATCACTAAGCGGTAGCGATAGTCGTAGAAGCAATAGACGGCGTAAACGACAATGATGCTACGATGGAGATCAAGGTGTCGCGCCGGTGACGATGGTGATCATGGAGGTGCTTCGGAGATGGAGATCACAAGCACAAGATGATGATGGCCATATCATATCACTTATATTGATTGCATGTGATGTTTATCCTTTATGCATCTTATCTTGCTTTGATTGATGGTAGCATTTTAAGATGATCTCTCACTAAAATTATCAAGAAGTGTTCTCCCTGAGTATGCACCGTTGCAAAATTTCTTTGTGCTGAGACACCACGTGATGATCGGGTGTGATAGGCTCTACGTTCAAATACAACGGGTGCAAAACAGTTGCGCGCGCGGAATATTCAGGTTAAACTTCACGAGCCTAGCATATAACAGATATGGCCTCGGAACACGGAGACCGAAAGGTCGAGCATGAATCATATAGTAGATATGATCAACACATTGATGTTCACCGTTGAAACTACTCCATCTCATGTGATGATCGCACATGGTGTAGTTGATATGGATCACGTAATCACTTAGAGGATTAGAGAGATGTCTTTCTAAGTGGGAGTTCTTAAGTAATATGATTAATTGAACTTAAATTTATCATGAACTTAGTCCTGTTAGTATTGTGCAAATTATGTTGTAAATCAATAGCTTGCGTTGTTGCTTTCATATGTTTATTATGATATGTTCCTAGAGAAAGCAGTGTTGAAAGATGTTAGTAGCAATGATGCGGATTGGATCCGTGATCTGAGGTTTATCCTCATTGCTACACAGAAGAATTATGTCCTTGATGCACCGCTAGGTGATAGGCCTATTGCAGGAGCAGATGCAGACATTATGAATGTTTGGCTAGCTCAATATGATGACTACTTGATAGTTTTGTGCACCATGCTTTATGGCTTAGAATCGGGACTTCAAAGACGTTTTGAACGTCATGGACCATATGAGATGTTCCAGGAGTTGAAGTTAATATTTCAAGCAAATACCCGAGTTGAGAGATATGAAGTCTCCAACAAGTTCTATAGCTAAAAGATGGAGGAATCGCTCAACTAGTGAGCATGTGCTCAGATTGTCTGGGTACTACAATCGCTTGAATCAAGTGGGAGTTAATCTTCCAGATAAGATAGTGATTGACAGAATTCTCTAATCACCACCACCAAGTTAGTAGAACTTCGTGATGAACTATAATATGCAAGGGATGATGAAAACAATTCCCAAGCTCTTCGTGATGCAAAAATCGGCGAAGGTAGAAATCAAAGAAAAACATCAAAGTGTTGATGGTGGACAAGATCACTAGTTTCAAGAAAAAGGGCGAAGGGAAGAAGGGGAACTTCAAGAAGAACAGCAAGCAAGTTGCTGCTCAAGTGAAGAAGCCCAAGTCTGGACCTAAGCCTAAGACTAAGTGATTCTACTGCAAAGGGACTGGTCACTGGAAGTGGAACTACCCCAAGTATTTGGCGGATAAGAAGGATGGCAAAGTGAACATAGGTATCTTTGATATACATGTTATTGATGTGTACTTTACTAGTGTTTATAGCAACCCCTTGGTATTTGATATTGGTTCAGTTGCTAAGAGTAGTAACTCGAAACAGGAGTTGTAAAATAAACAGAAACTAGTTGAGGGTAAGGTGACGATGTGTGTTGGAAGTAGTTCCAAGATTGATATGATCATCATCGCACACTCCCTATACTTTCGGGATTAGTGTTGAACCTAAATAAGTGTTATTTGGCATTTGCATTGGGCATGAATGTGATTTGATCATGTTTATTGCAATACGGTTATTCATGTAAGTTAGAGAATAATTGTTGTTCTGTTTACATGAATAAAACCTTTTATGGTCATACACCCAATGAAAATGGTTTGTTGGATCTCGATCGTGTGATACACATTTCATAATATTGAAGCCAAAATATGTAAAGTTAATAATGATAGTGCAATTTATTTGTCGCACTGCCGTTTAGGTCATATTGGTGTAAAGCACATGAAGAAACTCCATGCTGATGGGCTTTGGAATCACTTGATTATGAATCACTTGATGCTTGAGAACCATGCCTCATGGGCAGGATGACTAAGACTCCGTTCTCCGGAACAATGGAGCGAGCAACAGATTTGTTGGAAATAATACATACTGATGTATGAGATCCAATGAGTGTTGATGCTCATGGCGGGTATCGTTATTTTCTGACCTTCACAAGATGAATTGAGCAGATATGAGTGTATCTACTTAATGAAACACAAGTCTGAAACATTTGAAAAGTTCAAAGAATTTCAGAGTGAAGTGGAGAATCATCGTAACAAGAAAATAAAGTTTCTACGATCTGATCGTGGAGGAGAATATTTGAGTTACGAGTTTGGGCTTCATATAAAACAATGTGGAATAGTTTCACAGCTCACGCCACATGGAACACCACAACGTAATGGTGTGTCTGAACGTCATAACCGCACTTTATTGGATATGGTGCGATCTATGATGTATCTTACCGATTTACCACTATCGTTTTGGGGTTATGCATTAGAGACAGTTGCATTCACTTTAAATAGGGCACCATCAAAATCCGTTTGGGACGACGCCTTATGAACTGTGGTTTGGCAAGAAACCAAAGTTGTCATTTCTTAAAGTTTGGGAGTGCGATGCTTATGTGAAAAAATTTCAACCTGATAAGCTCGAACCCAAATCGGAGAAGTGCGTCTTCATAGAATACCCAAAGGAAACTGTTGGGTACAACTTCTATCACAGATCCGAAGGCAAGATATTCGTTGCTAAGATGGATCCTTTCTAGAGAAGGAGTTTCTCTCGAAAGAAGTGAGTGGGAGAAAAGTAGAACTTGATAAGGTAATAGTACCTTCTCCTGAATTGGAAAATAGTTCATCGCTGAAATCAGTTCCAGTGATTCCTACACCAATTAGTGAGGAAGCTAATGATGATGATCATGAAACTTTAGATCAAGTTACTACAGAACCTCGTAGGTCTTCCAGAGTACGGTCCACACCAGAGTGGTTCGGTAATCCTGATCTAGAAGTCATGTTACTAGACCATGATGAACCTACGAACTATGAGGAAGCGATGATGAGCCCAGATTCCGCGAAATGGCTGGAGGCCATGAAATCTGAGATAGGATCCATGTATGAGAACAAAGTCTGGACTTTGGTGGACTTGCCCGATGATCGGCAATCCATAGAAAATAAATGGATCTTCAAGAGGAAGACGAACACTGATAGTAGTGTTACTATCTAAAAAGCTCGACTTGTTGAGAAAGGTTTTCGACAAGTTCAAAGTGTTGAATATGATGAGATTTTCTCACTCGTAACGATACTTAAGTCTGTCCGAATCAAGTTAGCAATTGCCACATTTTATGAAATCTGGCAAATGGATATCAAAACTGTGTTCCTGAATGGATTTCTGGAAGAAGAGTTGTATATGATGCAACCAGAAGGTTTTGTCGATCCGAAAGGTGCTAACAAAATGTGCAAGCTCTAGCGATCCATCAATGGACTGGTGCAAGCATCTCGGAGTTGGAATATACGCTTTGATGAGTTGATCAAAGCATATGGTTTTATACAGAATTTTGGAAAGGCCTGTATTTACAAGAAAGTAAGTGGGAGCACTACAGCCTTTCTGATAAGTATATGTGAATGACATATTGTTGATCGGAAAAGATGTAGAATTTTCTGGAAAGCATAAAGAAGTGTTTGAAAGGAGTTTTTCAAAGAAAGACCTCGGTGAAGCTACACATTGAGCATCAAGATCTATAAGAGATAGATCGAGACGTTTGATAAGATTTTTCAATGAGTACATACCTTGACAAGATTTTGAAGTAGTTCAAAATGGAACAGTCAAAGAAAGAGTTCTTGCCTGTGATACAAAGGTGTGATGTTGAGTAAAGACTCAAAACCAGACCATGGTAGAAAATAGAAAGAGAATGAAAAGTCATTCCCTATGCCTCGGTCATAGGTTCTATAAAGTATGCTATGTTGTGTACCATACCTATTGTATACCTTGCTCTGAGTTTGGCAAAGGAATACAATTTTGATCTAAGAGTAGATCACTGGACAGCGGTCAAGAATATCCTTAGTGAGGACTAAGGAGATGTTTCTCGATTATGGAGGTGATAAAAGAGTTCTTCGTAAAGAGTTACATCGATGCAAGCTTTTACGCCGATCCAGATAACTCTAAGTCTCAATCTGGATACATATTGAAAGTGGGAGCAATTAGCTAGAGTAGCTCCGTGCAGAACATTGTAGACATAGAATATTTCCAAAATACATACGGCTCTGAATGTGACAGACCCGTTGACTAAACTTCTCTCATGACCAAAACATGATCATACCTTAGTACTCTTTGGGTGTTAATCACATAGCGATGTGAACTAGATTATTGACTCTAGTAAACCCTTTGGGTGTTGATCACATGACAATGTGAACTATGGGTATTAATCACATACAGATGTGAATATTGGTGTTAAATCACATGGCAATGTGAACTAGATTATTAACTCTAGTGCAAGTGGGAGACTGAAGGAAATATGCCCTAGAGGCAATAATAAAGTTATTATTTATTTCCTTATTTCATGATAAATGTTTATTATTCATGCTAGAATTGTATTAACCGGAAACATAATACATGTGTGAATACATAGACAAACATAGTGTCACTAGTATGCCTCTACTTGACTAGCTCGTTAATCATAGATGGTTAAGTTTCCTAACCATAGACATGGGTTGTCATTTGATTAACGGGATCACATCATTAGAAGAATGATGTGATTGACTTGACCCATTGCGTTAGCATAGCACCCGATCGTTTAGTATATTGCTATTGCTTTCTTCATGACTTATACATGTTCCTATGACTATGAGATTATGCAACTCCCATTTACCGAAGGAACACTTTGTGTGCTACCAAACATCACAACGTAACTGGGTGATTATAAAGGTGCTCTACAGGTGTCTCCAAAGGTACTTGTTGGGTTGGCGTATTTTGAGATTAGGATTTGTCACTCCGATTGTCGGAGAGGTATCTCTGGGCCCTCTCGGTAATGCACATCACTTAAGCCTTGCAAGCATTGCAACTAATGAGTTAGTTGCGAGATGATGTATTACGGAATGAGTAAAGAGACTTGCTAGTAACGAGATTGAACTAGGTATTGAGATACCGACGATCGAATCTCGGGCAAATAACATACCGATGACAAAGGGAACAACGTATGTTGTTATGCGGTCTGACCGATAAAGATCTTCATAGAATATGTGCAAACCAATATGAGCATCTAGGTCCCGCTATTTGTTATTGATTGGAGACATCTCTCGGCCATGTCTACATTGTTCTCGAACCCGTAGGGTCCACGCGCTTAAGGTTTCGATGACAGTTATATTATGGGAAAACTTTGTTTTTGCCACTCTACTTTTTGCCAACTTTGCTTATGCCACTCTAGAATTTGACATCTCACTTTTGCCACCCTTAGCTTTTGACAATACATCACAAATGCCATTTCGTGGCAAAAACGATAATTTTTCATTTCACTTTTGCCACTCTTAGCTTTTGACATGTATCACAATTGCCACTCTAAATTTTTTGCTTTTGCCACAGAATGGCAAAAGTGATATATTATCAAAAGCTAAGAGTGGCAAAAGTGAAATGTAAAATTCTAGAGTGGCATAAGCAAAGTTGGCAAAAACTAGAGTGGCAAAAACAAAGTTTTCCCTTATATTATGAGTTTTGATTAACCGAAGGAGTTCGGAGTCCCGGATGAGATCGGGGACATGATGAGGAGTCTCGAAATGGTCGAGACGTAAAGATCGATATATTGGACGACTATATTCGGAGTTCAGAAAGGTTCCGAGTGATTTGGGTATTTTTCGGAGTACCGGAGAGTTACGGAATTCGCCGGGGAGTATATGGGCCTTATTGGGCCATACGGGAATAGAGGAGAGAGGCCAAAAGGAAGGAGGCCTGCGCCCCTCCTCTGGTCCGAATTGGACAAGGGGTGCAGCCCCTTTTTCCTTCTTCCTCTCCCCCTCTTTACCCTTCTCCTACTCCAACAAGGAAGGAAGGGAGTCCTACTCCCGGTGGGAGTAGGACTCCCCTTGGCGCGCCTCCTCCCTAGGCCGGCCGCCTCCCCCCTTGCTCCTTTATATACGGGTGCAGGGGGGCACCCCATAGAGACAACAACAATTGATCCCTTGGATCTCTTAGCCGTGTGCGGTGCCCCCTCCACCATAGTCCACCTTGATAATATTGTAGCGGTGCTTAGGCGAAGCCCTGTGATGGTAGAACATCAAGATCGTCACCACGCCCTATGCATCGCCATGATCTTGCGTGTGCGTAGGAAATTTTTTGAAATTACTACGTTCCCCAACACTATCGTCCTCGGGAATATCAAGAATAACAAAGTTTGTTAAGATAGTGACATTTGCAACCACAATAGGCACATCCTCACAAATACTGACAGGTATAGCAGTTGATTTATCAGCCATTTGCAAAGATATTTCAGTAGGTGTTAATTTTATCAATGCAAGTCTACGATATAAAGAAAGAGGCATAACACTAACACCGGCTCCAAGTCACATAAAGCAGTTCTAACATAATTTATTTTAATGGAGCATGGTATAGTTGGTACACCCGGATCTCCAAGTTTCTTTGGTATTCCACCCTTAAAAGTGTAATCAGCAAGCATGGTGGAAATTTCAGCTTCCGGTATCTTTCTTTTATTTGTGATGATATCCTTCATATACTTAGCATAAGGATTTACTTTCAGCATATCAGTTAATCACATACGTAAGAAAATAGGTCTAATCATTTCAGCAAAGCGCTCAAAATCCTCATCATCATTTGTCTTGGATGGTTTAGGAGGAAAGGGCATGGGTTTCTGAACCCATGGTTCTCTTTCTCTACCGTGCTTCCTAGCAACAAAATCTCTCTTATGATAATGTTGATTCTTTGATTGTGGGTTATCAAGATCAACATCAGGTTCAATATCTACATCATTGTTTTTGCTAGGTTGAGCATCAACATGAACATTATCATTAACATTATCACTAGGTTCATGTTCATCACCTGATTATGTTTCAGCATCAGAAATAGAAATATCATTGGGATTCTCAGGTGTGTCTACAGTAGATTCACTACAAGCATGCAAAGTTCTATCATTTTTCTTTTTCTTCTTTTTAGAAGAACTAGGTGCCTCTAAATTGTTTCTCTGGGAATCTTGCTCAATTCTCTTAGGGTGGCCTTCAGGATACAAAGGTTCCTGAGTCATTCTACCAGTTCTAGTAGCCACTCTAACAGCAAAATCATTTTTATTATTTAATTCATCAAGCAAATCATTTTGAGCTCTGTGTACTTGCTCAGCTTGAGTAGCAACCATAGAAGTATATTTGCTAATGAGTTTGAGTTCACCTTTAACTCTAGCCATGTTATCGCTCACGCATCCTATCTCGGAAGCATTATTCTTTAACTCTCTGCCAACATAAGCATTAAAACTTTCTTGTCTAGCCATAAAGTCATCAAATTCATCTAAGCATGGGCTATGAAATTTAGTAGAGGGGATTTCAACTTTATCATATCTATAGAGATAATTTACCTTTACTACCTGTGTCGGGTTATCAAGACAATGTGGTTCTTCAAAAGGCGGTATATTAAGACCATGTATTTCTTCAATAGGAGGTAAATTCTTAACATCTTCAGCTTTAATATCTTTTTCTTTCATTGATTTCTTTGCCTCTTGCATATCTTCAGGACTGAGAAATAAAACACCTCTCTTCTTCGGAGTGGGTTTAGAAATAAAACACCTCTCTTCAATAGTAATTCAACTTCGTCGACTGTTCTTTCCCTGAAAACACAACCAGCACAACTATCCAAGTAGTCCTTGGAAGCATTGGTTAGTCCATTATAAAAGATATCAAGTATTTCATTTTTCTTGAGAGGATGATCAGGAAAAGCATTAAGTAACCGGAGAAGCCTCCCCCAAGCTTGTGGGAGACTCTCTTCTTTGATTTGCACAAAATTATATATTTCCTGCAAGGCAGCTTGTTTCTTATGAGAAGGGAAATATTTAGCAGATAAGTAATAAATCATATCTTGGGGACTACGCACACAACCAGGAGCAAGAGAATTATACCAAGTCTTAGCATCACCCTTTAATGAGAACGGAAATATCTTCAGGATATAAAAAACAGCGAGACTTCTCATCATGAGTAAACAGGGTAGCTATATCATTCAACTTGGTAAGATGTGCCACATCAGTTTCAGATTCAAGGCCATAAAAAGGATCAGATTCAACTAAAGGAATAATCTCAGGATCAACAGAGAATTCATAATCCTTATCAGTAACGGATAGGTGAAGTAGCAAAAGTAGGGTCAGGTTTCATTCTAGCATTAAGAGACTGCTGCTTCCATTTAGCTAATAATTTCTTAAGATCATATCTATCATTGCAAGCAAAGATAGCTCTAGCAGCTTCTTCATTCATAACATAACCCTCAGGAACAATATGTAATTCGTAATCATTGGGAGAACTTTCATCATCACTATCATAAATAATAGCATCTTCAATAATTTCATTCCCCCCTAACTCTAGCAAGTTGTTCATCAATAAATTCACCTAATGGCAAAGTAGTATCACGCACAAAAGTAGTTTCATCATGCATAGCAGAAGTAGCATCATCAACAACATGCGACATATCAGAATTCATAGCAGTAGCAGGCTTAGGTGTCGCAAGCTTACTAATAACAGAAGGAGAATCTAGTGCAGAGCTAGATGGCAGTTCCTTACCTCCCCTCGTAGTTGAGGGCAAAATCGTAGTTCTGTCGTCTTTCAAGTTCTTCATAGTGATAAACAGATATAAATCCCAAGTGACTCAGAGAATATAGCTATGCTCCCCGGCAACGGCGCCAGAAATTAGTCTTGATAACCCACAAGTGTAGGGGATCGCAACAGCTTTCGTTGGTAAAGTATTCAACCCAAATTTATTGATTCGACACAAAGGGGAGCCAAAGAATATTCTTGAGTATTAGCAGTTGAGTTGTCAATTCAACCACACCTGGATAACTTAGTATCTGCAGCAAAGTATTTAGTAGCAAAAGTGGTATTATAATAAAGGTAATGGTGGAAAAAGTAAAGATAATAGTTTTTTGGGTTTTTGTAGTAGTTGTAACAATAGCAACGGAAAAGCAAATAAGTGGAGAACAATATATGAAAAGCTCGTAGGAAATGGATCAATGATGGATAATTATGCCGGATGCGATTCCTCATGTAATAGTTATAACATAGGGTGACACAGAACTAGCTCCAATTCATCAATGTAATGTAGGCATGTATTCCGTAAATAGTCATACGTGCTTATGGAAAAGAACTTGCATGACATCTTTTGTCCTACCCTCCCGTGGCAGCGGGGTCCTAGTGGAAACTAAGGGATATTAAGGCCTCCTTTTAATAGAGAACCGGAACAAAGCATTAGCACATAGTGAACACATGAACTCCTCAAACTACGGTCATCACCGAGAAGTATCCCGATTATTGTCACTTCGGGGTTGTCGGATCATAACACATAATAGGTGACTATAGACTTGCAAGATAGGATCAAGAACACACATATATTCATGAAAACATAATAGGTTTAGATCTGAAATCATGGCACTCGGGCCCTAGTGACAAGCATTAAGCATAGCAAAGTCATAGCAATATCAATCTCGGAACATAGTGGATACTAGGGATCAAACCCTAACAAAACCAACTTGATTACATGGTAAATCTCATCCAACCCACCACCGTCCAGCAAGCCTACGATGAAATTACTCACGCATGGCGGTGAGCATCATGAAATTGGTGATGGAGGATGGTTGATGATGACGACGGCGACGAATCCCCCTCTCCGGAGCCCCGAACGGACTCCAGATCAGCCCTCCCAAGAGAGATTAGGGCTTGGCGGCGGCTCCGTGTCGTAAAATGTGATGAACCTTTCTCTCTGATTTTTTTCTCCCCGAACGTGAATATATGGAGTTCGAGTTGAGGTCGGTGGAGGTCCAGGGGGCCCACGAGATAGGGGGCGTGCCCAGGAGGGGGGGGGGCTGTCTCATGGACAGGGTGTGGGCCCCCTGGTGTATTTCTTTCGCCCGGAAATTCTTATTAATTCCAAAAAGTGCCTCCGTGGATTTTCAGGATATTCCGAGAACTTTTCTTTTCTACACATAAAACAACATCATGGCAGTTCTGCTGAAAACAGCGTCAGTCCGGGTTAGTTTCATTCAAATCATGCAAGTTAGAGTCCAAAACAAGGGCAAAAGTGTTTGGAAAAGTAGATACATTGGAGACGTATCAGGTGCCTCGGATCAAGCGCGCAGATTCGCCCTGGATCATGCGCCAGGCGGGAGCATGCATCGCCAGTTGGAGGGCGACGCGTCACCGCATCGTGATGAAACTCCACGCCCCACACCGCGTCCCCCGCGCGGGCCCAATGCATCGACAGTGACAAGTGGATCCGGGTCAGGATCGGGATCCCTGACCCACGCGTGCGTGCAGGCCAGCAGCGCAAGATCTTCTGCGGCTTCTGCTTCTGGTGGGTCGGCCACACCACAGGCCACACGGCTCGGATCGGGATTCGCAGTGGAAAGCGAATCTGAGGCATCCACAAGATCCTATGGCTAGTCCTCCTGCATCAGCTCCTGTGCCACCTCTAGCTACGGCTCCATGTGTCATGACTCGGCTCCAGAAAGGTATACGAAATCCAAAAGTTAGAACTGACGGCACTATTCCATATGGTATGATGTGTATCAAAGGAGAACCGGCAAGGTTAGAAGATGCCTTAGGGGATCCAAGATGGAAAGATGCAATGGATGAGGAGTACTCAGCTCTCATGAGGAACAAGACTTGGCATCTTGTACCTGAAAAACGAGGTAAAAATATCATTGACTGTAAGTGGGTTTACAGAATCAAGAAAAAGGCAGATGGCACCATTGACATGTATAAAGCATGCTTAGTTGCAAAAGGTTTTAAACAACGTTATGGTTTGGACTATGAAGACACTTTTAGTCCTATTGTTAAAGTTGCAACCATTAGGCTTGTGCTAGCAATTGTTGTGTCCAGAGGATGGAGCCTGAGACAGCTAGATGTTCAGAACGCGTTTTTTCATGGTGTTCTGGAAGAGGAGGTTTACATGAGACAACCACCTGGGTATGAAAGTAAGAAAACACCTCATTATGTGTGTAAGCTTGACAAGGCACTTTATGGATTAAAGCAGGCACCAAGGGCATGGTATTCAAGGTTGAGCTCTCAGTTGAAGTACCTTGGTTTTGTTGCATCCAAGGCTGATACATCACTGTTCATCTACAACAAAGCAAGTATAACTATATTTGTGTTAATATATGTTGATGATATCATAGTTGCAAGCTCCTCTCAAAATGCCACTAATGCTCTTTCGAGTGATCTGAGTTCACAGTTTGCCTTGAAGGACCTTGGTGATCTACACTTCTTTCTAGGTATTGAAGTTAAGAAGATTCAAGATGGCATAGTACTGATTCAGGAAAAATATGCCACTGAACTCCTAGCTCGTATGGGGATGAAGGACTGTAAGCCTTCACCTACACCATTGTTTTCTTCAGAAAAACTTTCAGCTTTTGAAGGAGAGCCATTTAAGGAAGAAGAGAGCACAAGATACAGGAGTGCAGTAGGAGCTTTGCAATATCTGACACTGACAAGACCAAATATATCCTTTGCTGTTAACAAGGTTTGTCAGTATCTTCATGCACCTACCACTGTACACTGGACAGCTGTTAAGAGAATTGTACGGTATATAAAGCACACTGTGAGTTTAGGTCTTCAGTTCAGATGCTCTAACTCATCTCTTGTTAGTGCTTTCTCTGATGCTGACTGGGCATAATGCAGTGATGACAGAAAGTCAACTGGAGGTTTTGCAGTTTTCTTTGACTCAAATCTCATTTCTTGGAGTGCCAGAAAACAAGCCACAGTGTCCAGGTCAAGTACTGAAGCTGAATACAAGTCACTAGCAAATGCTACTGCTGAAATCATTTGGGTTGAATCATTGCTCAATGAGTTGGGAGTTAAGCAGCATCGTGTGTCATGTTTGTGGTGTGACAACTTGGGAGCCACATATATTTCTGCAAACCCAGTGTTCCATGGCAGAACCAAGCATATAGAAATTGACTTTCATTTTGTAAGAGAAAGGGTTGAAGAAAAGAAGTTAGACATACGGTTCATTCCTTCCAGAGATCAAGTTGTAGATGGATTCACTAAAGCTTTGCTAGTCAAGCCCTTCGAGGAATTCAAGAAGAATCTTAATGTAGGATAGTTGAGATTAAGGGAGGGTGTTAGAACTAGAGATATATTCCTGTAATCTCAAACTGATTCTATCTCTTCCTCTCTCGTAGCTTCCCCTATCTCCTTTGTAACAAACCGAATCCCCAAGAGATCGGTAAACTCCTTGTAAGCCACGGTAGGGGCCTTTCCTGCCTCAGATCAATATATACGCACGTGGCTCCCTCACGAGGGAGTAGGAATGCTTCCCATCTAACAATGAAGAATGGTGACGTCCTTGCAGAGGTCATGCCCCTGCCGCACCCCTACGAGCATGCCAGTTTTGTTCCCTTCCTCCTCCATGGCTTAGTGTTTCCAATCAGTTCCTTTATCCGCAATTTACTTCAATTCTACTGCCTTCAGCTTCAGTCCCTTTCCCCGAACTCAATTCTGCACATGTGTGCTTTATCACACTTTGTGAGGCCTTTTTTTGTGCCAAGCCCCACTTTGGTTTATGGAGAAAGTACTACCAAGTTAAGCTCCAGACCAATGTGAGCAAAACTTGAGAGTGCAGAGGATCCACCATCTACAGGCAGGCCGAATCCGACTACCTTGCTGGCGAATTCTCAAAGACCAATAAGTATGGCAGGAGGAGTGATTTTATTTTCCGGACGTAGTGTCGGTGTCCTGGTTTAGGGGCTTCTTATCATGACACTTCCTAGTTTGGTGGGCCTGAATGGGGACCCCTAACTCGATTCCACCCTGAGCCACGTTGGGTGGCCCATGATGAGATACATTAAGATTCTAGAAGACTTTTAGTGTAATCCATATATAGCCGAACCGTGGAGGGTTCTACCTCTGCCGACATATCCTACCTTGTTCCGTAACCCTAGGACCCCTTGTGTGTAATATAAATTGGGGCCAGGCTCGTCATAGGACATTTTACTTGTACTTTGTAAACACCTCGACGCAATAAGCAAAGAGCATAACGTAGGGTATATCTCCTCCTTGAGAGCCTGAACTTGGGTAAATCCTTTTCCTATTACCCTCGTGCCAAGTCTTCCATCTAGTATACTCTGCCAAGGGATCTACCGGATTTAGCCCTGATAGTGGTGGCCCATGTAGGTCCTGCTAGGTGAATGTTGCGGCGCGATGGGAGTTCGTATCAACGCTTAGATGGGTTCTGGTGCAATCCTTGAGCCGGGGCAAATGTTCGTCTTGGGTGGCATCACCTTCGTCGCCAACTCAGCTGGCCGCCTCGGCCAGGTCAAGACCTCTACTCCAGGCAGGATCGTAAGATTCGGCAACATGGAGTATGTCGTAGACAACCATGGAGTGATTATTTTCCAAGGTTTGGCATCTCGCAAAATTCAGGAGCAGGTTCTCCTGATCTCGATGCCGTATCGGATCTTGGAGCGACTGGGGGATGTCATTTTTTACCCACCCACCACCCATCTCATCATCATCGTCGAAGATCTCACGAAGATCCACAAGGGAGCCATCGAGGAATACACCTGACTCGCCAAGAAGACGGGTCGTGGTGATGATACCGGACCTTCTAAGGTGAAGGATGGAACGAAAGATCTTGGCACAATCGCAAGAGCAAGAACCAAAGGAACAACGACGACGAGGAAGGCAAGGTCAACGCCGGATTCAAAACCAGTGACAGTGGGTGGCGGCAAGAAGGGACAGTTCCAAGTCAAGGAAGGCGATGGGGCTTTAGGCCCGGACAAGATCTTGGACCTTCCTTGCATCATCCACCCCTAGGACTGCAGACCGGCCCTCAACCTACACTAATCGGAATTGCTTGTGTCTTGCTAGAAAGAAATGACAACGTATAATTTCAATCTTGCAAGACGTAGCACTCATGATGATAATAGTTGTATCATTTCAAAATTGTTAATGTGCATAGCCTGCTTTTTTTGTCACCACCGTATCAACAGTGAATGGTGTGCCGCCACGCGGGTATGACTAGTAATGCACTGTGTATTGTTGGGTGCTTTTTTTCCTTTTTGACGTGCATTGTCGGGTGCTTTTAACAGAGGGGGTATATTAGGTTTGAGGAACGCCGTCTGTGATAATATTATACCGCCTACAGTATCTTTTTGTTTGTAAGCACATTTGGAATGAGGTTTTGTACCATAAATTTTGATGGTTGGTCGGTGGGTGGCCTGAAAGAAGAGAAGATAAGAGATGAGCACTAGCTATCTAGCTTGCGCAGGAAATTATTGGGAGCTCAGCTTCCCAATACAACTGTAAAAGCGCAATCGTACAGGTTGAATTGATCTAATATTCTTCCATGCAAACCACGTTTCCAGTGAACTCGTGTGTCTCTGCAACAACATACATGTTGAATTTGCAGTGTTGTAACAAATGTAGGGCAATTTTCAGGAATTTTCAATTAGTTCAGATCAAGTAGCATTTTGTCTGCCTAGCCTGGTACCCTGCACTGCACCAGTTATTTCTGTCAGCCCTGCACTTGTACGATTAATTTCCTGTCGTTAAAAATCTCGAGGCAAAAGAAAAACAGAGCATTGGTGGATCATGGTGACATTATATCAACGGCCATGACATGATTTTCAAACCAGAGCTGACAAGCACACTCAAACACACATGTCTTAGTGATACTTGGGGCTGAAGCGAAATCCGACTTGAAATAAAACTAGGGTAAGCTGAAATTCCATGGATTAGGTATTCAAAAGCATCTTACTGTACTAGACTTGGCTAGACTAAGGCGCGACACTTCTTCTTTTAGATAACATATAAACACAGCCGACAACATTGACACAATATGGCAAACTCAGCAACAGATCACGGCAGCATCCCTTCTTCACCTGGGGAAAACAAAAGCACTAATCTGTTACTAACTTGATACAAATACAGACAAAACATAATAGTACCACCTAGGCGTATGTAACAGTGTATGAGCAAGCCATGTGTAAAACTCATGATCGGCTGCTCATCAACATAAAGAAGAGCTACATCATATTACTGGGTATATCTCCTTGGAATACCGACGGCAACAAAATTTTCAGCCTTGTCACACGAATTTGTTAGGTGGAGTTGGATGATGTTTGTAATAAGAGAATGGGCTACTAATATATATTACTTTCAACTTATAGATTATAAAACTGGGTATACAACATTTGGATCATCTGCATACATTTGATTCTATGGTCCAAAAGAGGAGTCATTTTATTAGCATGTGTGGAATCCTATACCTGAATGGACAATAGTTTGAGGGTGCATGGCACCCACACTGGCCGCTAGATATTTTCCAGGGAGAAAATCAAACAATTCAAATATCACAAAATATATTCAGAAGATTTTCTTACCCGTTGAACCATTTCAGCACATTAAAACATCAAACCAAACCGTCATACTATGTCTCGTGCAACATTTCAGCTCCATCACATCCACCAGCAATGGTTGTGCCTAGAAGCACAAGGCCAGCATTTAATAAAGTTCGAAGGAAAAGTAAAATGGATACAAGAAGGGAACAACGAGTTTGTTGCATAGATGAAGTAGAAATAAAGAAAAACAATTCACTCTTGTATTTCTGTTTTACAGCTCACTAGTGATACTTCTTGTTGACTCGGGCTCACTACTGATACTGGTAATAGGTAAAAACCACATATGTTGCTTCTTGCAAGGACCACGGAAAATTCTTGAAAGCACTATACAAAGCTACCTCATAAGTGAAGAATTCATCTTATAAAAAAGCACGACATGGTCTAGAATTATCTAATCTAACTCGTCCTTCCTCATGTCAAGAAGACAAATAAAAACATGCCAAAACTCATAAAACTACAAACAGAAGTGATCTTGGGTATTAAATGTTGAAATGTGAGATGGGCCTAGAGCCCATATGACAATTTCAGGTTTGACCTCTAAGGGCCCATGTAGGTGGCATGACAAGGTGGTGGGAAGTTTAGTCCCATCATGCTAGTGGAAGGAAAGTTGGAGTGGTTTATAAGGGTGGCTCTTCTATATGCTATTGGAGCTTGAGAAGAGAAGAGGCCCTCGCGCACTCCTCCTCCTCGGCACGCCGCGCCGCGCCGCGCCGCGGGATTGAGGCGAGCCGAGCTCGCTCCTATGCGCTTCTTTTTGCCGGTCAGGAACGGAGAGTCTTTGACAGGTAGGGCCACGATCTGAGACATCGGATCGTGGGCTACCGACTTGGACGTGGGTTCAGCCCACGTCTCTCCACGCGCGGCCGCACATATATATGTGGGGCGCTGCCAACCCTAGCCGCCGCGAAAACAGAACGCATCTCCGCCTCCACGCCCACGTCGTTCCTCTGCTGCTGCTGCCGCCGGCGACTCCATCCCGTTCACCGCGTACACGGTCGACGGGAGAGCAGGTCTCCGAAACCACGCCCTTCTGGTTCCTGTACGGGGTGAGAGGCGAATAGGTTTTTGGGCAGCGATTACGCGACTGCTCGCTTCCGATCGTCTACTTCCTCTACGTCCGCGTCGCCTTCATCATCACCATGTCCACCGACCCTGACCGGGCCGCCGCCGAGAAAGCTGAAGCCGACAAGAAGGCTGCCGAGGACGCCGCTGCTGCCACCAAAGCCGCGGCCTCTGCATGGCCTACTGGAGGGTATAACTCGTTTATCCCGCTCCTGATTAATTTCATATTAGCAGTACTAGCAGTATGTGTGGATTTGTCTACTGTTTGCTTAGTACGTGCATGTTTAGATCAAAGTCAGTACGTCATCAGCTTAGTCAATGCCATGCTAGTGATTTACTCGTGGATTAATTTAATCGAGAAATTGCCTATTTACTCAACATTAAAGTTAAATAAACGGAGCGCGATTGGGGAGAATCTGAAAAAGGTCTGTTACAGATGTACTAGTCACTTGCACGATGGTCTTCAATACGTGACAATGAAAACTATTATTTCAAAAGGTATGGTTCGAACTAAAGTTCTTTAATGGAGTTAAGAAAAATAGTAAGATTAAAGTACTGGATAGAAGAATATAGCTAGCTGAGGTTCCAAACATGCCGAATGAGTCCACATTATTAGATATTTGATTTGTTATCTTCTATGGATAAAGACAACTACATTGAATGATGACAACAAGAAGGCTATAAGCTTGTCTATCTGGCAAATAAATAGTCAAGAGAGAAGACAACTACATTTGAATGATAACATATACTAGAACTATAAGTTAGTCTAACTAACAAAGGGAAAACTGGTAACTAAGTGTAAGTTATTATTGAATGCTTAAGAATAGCAATGAAGATATACGAACATCCATGTACAAAACACAACAAGATTAAGTTAATGAACAGTCACCTGGAGGATAGAAACTCTTGAAAGAATGACAGTAGGTAAAATGTCCGATTTCACAAAGTTTCCTAGACTGCATTGACTTAAGTTGAACCATATAGACACTGCGGCCCACCTATAGAAGTATTTCATCAGCATCCTCAACACATCCCAGTATACCTTTCTTCCTTCCTTCAATCTGGGGAGGGAGCCCAAGAATGGCACGCATGTCAATGGTGTTCCGTAGCACCCATGTGGCAGCACCATGACAATTGATATTCCTCTGCCACAATTGCAAGTGATGGCAAGACAATACGCCGAAGCCAAGAGCTCCATCCTCAGCATGGATGATCCAAGGGCTGTCATGGCTGAAATCATTTGTAACGAGAGGCCCCTTGATCACAGCTAGACTTTCCTCATCCAAATCAAACTCAAGTATGCCATTGCTTATAGGATCCAGCAACCAGTAAAGTGCATTACCAACAAGCAACCCAGACAGGCCCGGCCCTGAGGGGGGGCAGGGGGGGCGGCCGCCCCGGGCCCCCAAAGTGGAGGGGCCCCCGCGAGCTCTGCATTAGGCCTCAATTAGCTGCATAAAAAAAATGCTATTGGGCCTGCCCTGATTAGTTGCAACTAATAGCTGTAGCGTCTGATACATCGCCGTAATGCACGCATGGACCTGCGGGATCCCGAAACTGGAGCGAGGCTCCACGCACGACACGAAGCACGCGCCGCTTTTTCTCCTCGCGACCAGATCAAGATCATGGCAGATGAATCAGGAGATTGCTCTAGTACGATGGCTCGGTCGCAACAGACACGGCTGCCCGCCAGAGTTGAGCAGCGGGTTGGTGTTGCAGTTGTCTGCGAAGGTGAGTGTTGCCGGCCGATCGTTGTCTTCTGCAGTTCGTATTGTTAACCTTCTGGTTCTGTAGTTTAATGCAGAGTTGATATTCGTGTTCATGTGGTCTAAATCCCAAAGAACGTGGTTCTGGTTTTTGATCATGGCTGTTATTTTCAAACGAACCGAACAATGACGGCAACAACGGGCTAAATGAGTCTTATTTACTCATTTGCACAATTAGGTATGATAACTGACTTTGTACTTTTGCTATACTGTCGCCTTAATTTTTGATGATATGAAGGGATTTAATGTTTCAACCAACGAAGGAATGTTTTTCACATCACTCACATGGATTTGCTTATCTCTCTTAATTTGTGAGATAATCATACTCGGAGTAACAACCTTACAATTAACATTAGTTAGGGCGCGCTTGGATTCGATGTAATTTAGTGCGGAGGTGTATAACTTACATGTGTATTTTACTGGCTGCTAAGCAAATTCCGAACGGAAATGAAACGACGGACCGAGCCTTGCATCTTTTACAAGTGTATTTCAAAGGAAAACGGTGATCCAAACAGAGCCTTATTGTAGAAACTAAACTATATTTTTCAACTCTGCATTTCTATGTAAATTTCTGTTCAGACTATTTATGGACATGCCTTCACCTATCTACCTAATCTTCTGACACCTGAACCTATAATTTACTCCAATACTTATGTAAAGCTTGACACTAAATATGACTTTTTGTATTTCCAAGGAAACCTTGTGATAGTGTTAAGGGCCTCGTGTTTTAGTTTCACCCCGGGCCCCCGAACTCTCAAGACCGGCCCTGAACCCAGAGATACCAACATAAAAGATCTCATACGGAAAGGCCGTTACGATGATATTGCCTCATATGCCAGTCTCAGAGGAGTAAACACAGGCGGCAAGTCGGTTCTCCGGTCCCAGTGGAGAGATCAACACCAACTTGAATGGGCTCGAGTGGCAGCTGTCGTGCACGTGGTCATGATCGCTGGCAGCGCAGAGCACAGCCCAGCTGTCATGGGAGCATACTTTGAACTCGGGCGGAACCTGCACACGGCGCTGCTCACCGATGATGGGGTCGCACACGATGACGTGGTCTCCCAGCGGCTCGTTCGTGAGAAGGACGCGACCGTGGCGGCAATCAAGCAGTGAGACTTGCAACTTCGTGCCGCTGCCGGAGTCGCCGAGCTTGAGGTCGACGCGCTGAGGGATGCGGTCGGGATGGTCCAGGATGGGTGTGAAGACGATTTCATCATAGGTGCGCTCGTGGAAGACACCGAGGAGGGGCGGGTTTCGGGGTGGAGGCGGAAGCGATGGAGGAACTTGGGGTCGGTGGCTGCGCATCCCCACTGCTTGGAGACGGCAGAGGCCCGGACGAGCGAGGAGGGCTGCGGTGGAAGACGGAGGAGGATCTCCCGCAGGAGGTCGTCGTCTTCGATCGGCGGGGCCAGCGCCGCCGGGAAGATTCCGCGGCGACGGATCGCTTCGGCGCCCTCGCCAGTGGCGTGGATTCCCTCCTCGCGGGCGTGAAGCTGGGGATGGAGGCGGGTCACTCGGACGGCCTCATCACTCGCGTGGGTTTGGGAATGGAGGCGGTCGCCGTCCTCGCTCCCTTCCATTTGCGCGGCGGCGGCAGAGGGAGCGGAATGGTGGGCGTAGCTTTTTTTTGAGGGAAAAAAAAAGGCCACCCGTCCCGTGGTTGTAGTAGCACTGGGCCTCGAGACTGATAAAGTGATGGTGTTGGGCCCCCGTTCACCCGACGGCTGCATCTTTTTTGAATTTGTTTTCTCAGTTTCCTCGGAGAGACATTTCTCTAGCTTAGGAGCATTTCGAGACTTTTCTCCACTAAAAAAAAGGAAGGAGCATTTCGAGACTTTTTTTTTTGAACTGGCTACACTAAAAACATGGAGTAGATCAGTAGTACTAACTAACAGATTGGTGCTGTTTCTTGGTCTCTTCTTCTATTCTACCGCTGTTTCTTGGTTCACCACTGAACTGATGAAACATGTCACTCTCCAAACGTTAACTGCTTCTCCGTGTCTCGTTTGGAATTCTGCAAGCTGCTAACTGCTTCTCCGTGTCTCGTTTCAGCCAGATTCTCTCTTGTGTGGATTTCCCAGATAGTATTATATATGATGATACCTCAATCTTTAACCCCACAATGTGAACTGCATCAACCAAACTATTACCACGACATACAATTATTCTTCCTTTAGTTCCAACTGATCTGTACATTTCTATATAACTAAAAAAATGAACCAGTTTTTATTTCCCTGAACAGAGCGTTATTTCAAACCATGGTTGCATTCTTTTTATTTTATTAATTTTTATGATGGTAGACGCAATGAGAAATTCAGTTCAAAATGTATCCTCGTGGTTGAAGAAGCCCAGACATGTAACAGCAGCGCATGCGATGAAAATCAAACCTGTAACACTACTTGGGGAAGCTCAAATCCATCAAACTTTTGGTATTCAAAAGCCTCTTGCTACATTAGAAACAAGGATGGCTACACTACGACAGATACTCAACAGGTACATGATTCGGTCGATTAATAAGTAGTGTAGTGCCAAAAATGCTCTTATATTATGGGACGGAGGGAGTACATGATATAACAAGTACAGTTGTTTGCTTTAGAAAAGAATGTTCTTTTCTTTTGTCAAAGCAAAACTTTCTAATCTCATAATAAACAACCAAACAGAAAGCACAGGAGAAAGAAAGAAATTATCTATCTTAACTATACTAAGAAAGCAGAGCTCCAAGCCTCCAACTTCCATGTCCATGTCTGATCGCTAGTAAAATGTAATCATCTTTCTGGATAGCATTTAGTATTAGGTGAGTAGTAGCTTTCACTACCGGAAAACGGTCCTACCCCGACGGCCAAACCTATGCCTACGGCTGACGTCGTCCTAGTTGGAGCTATGCCGTCAGCCCACTCCTGGCCGTCGGCCTATCCTGGCCGTCGGGTTACACAGAACTATGCCGACGGCAGCCGTCGGCACAGAACGGGCGTCGCCATAGATGCAGACAAGCCGACAGCAGCCGTCGGCATACCTGTGGGCCCGATGACCCCGCCCATGACTAGCGGCTAACACCGTCAACCCTATGCCGACGGCCGGGACGGGCGGCCGTCGGCATATCTCCGCATGCCACGTCACCGATCCGCGACGTAGGTATGCCGACGGCATAGGTGCCACGTCACCGATCCGCGGCACGGCGCCTCCCAAAACCCTGCCGTCTCTATGCCGACGGCATAGCTATTTTTTTTACATGTGTTTTTTGCATATGTTTTTATGCTTTTTTTAATATGTTTTTATGCTTTTTTTAAATATGTTTTTATGCTTTCTTATGTATTATATGAAAATATATGTAGTTTGTAATTTTTTCCATAGATTATGAATATATCTATATATAGTTTGTATTTTTTTCGAGCACATTAATAATGTGTCGTCATGTTCTTTTGAATATAGGTCCTTATATTTTATTAAAATAAAAAACAGCTATGCGACAGAAGTTTAGTGGCGGTTGCAAACGCCCTGCACCCGTCGCAGGAGTATGACCCCCTCACGTCCGCGGTGTGCCCCCCTCACGGACGGCGCCGCCGTCAGCATCTGGAGGGCATAAACAGCCGCATCGGGTCTATACGGAGGGGACGTTGCTCCCAAGTGTTTCTATGGGATGACCTACCAGAATCGGGTGGTGTTGTGGCATGTTCGAAGAGGCGGCACGCATCTCCGGGGTGTGGCCCCCCTAACGGACGGCACCGCCACCGGCACCTGGTGGGGGAAAACGGACGCATCGGGTCTACACGGAGGGGATGTAGCTGTCGGTTTGGCCCGGATGTTGCTCCCATGTGGCAGAGCTATGCCTACGACAAAGCCGTCGGCATAGATTTCCATCTATGCCGACGGCTTTGCCGTAGGCATAGCCCTGCCGCCAGGAGAAACCAGGGGACGACACGTGGCAAGGATATGCCTACACCTTTGCCGTCGGCATAGATTCCATCTGTGCCTACGGCTTTGCCGTAGGCATAGCCCTGTCACGAGGAGGCACCACGGAATGCCACGTGTCACAGGTATGCCGAATGGCTAGGCCGTCGGCATAGATTTCTACCTATGCCGACGGCCAAGCCGTCGGCATACCTGTGCCACGTGGCATTCCGTGAATCGTCAGCGCTTTTGTCGGCGCCGTCCGTTGCCGTCAGACGAAAAACACTGGCGACGGCTAAATTATGCCGACGGCTAACGCCCGACCGTCGGCAAAGGCCCCTATGCCGACGGCTATACTACGCCGACGGTCTGACAAGACTACGCTGAGGTGATCTACGCTGACGGGTCTATGCCGACGGCAGCCGTAGGCATAGATCTATGTCGATGGCAAAGGACCTATGCCGACGGCCCTGGGCCGTAGGCATAGGCCGCGAGTCCGGTAGTGTTTTTCTATTACTGATGTGGGCCGTCGGCATAGGCCGCGAGTCCGGTAGTGTTTTTCTATTACTGATGTGTTTCTTGCATCGATCTTCTGTCAAAACATTCAACATGAATGTAGCCACTGAAATAATGTAATGTGGTGCTTCTAGTGGAGATCAAACAAAATAAAAAAAGCATTGTCTAAGAAATGAAGAGCACTCCTGTAAGATTTTGCTTTGACTGTTGCATGCTGATAGTATTTGTTTTCTGTTATGCTAAGGCCTTTTAAAGTAAATATGAACCGATTATCCTTCTTTATCAACGGACGCAGGCAAGGCTTTTGCATCTTTCAACAAAAGAAAAGAAAAGGCTTTAGACCCAGCCTGTCATGTTTGAACTCTTAATATGGTTGTCATTAAGAGCCTATAGAATAAATTAAGGTCTTCTGCTATAGAACAAGAAGGTTTGTAATATTAAAACATTTCGCATGTAAAATTAACTCAAGAGAAGCAGCTTTAGATTGTACTAATTTGGAAAGATTCAACATACAACTCTTTTACTCATTTCATTTGGCACGTGATAGAACGGACAAAGCTCAACACGTGAAGAAGGGCATCATCCACTAGTGCAGAACCGGCCTTTAGTGCCGGTTCATAACGGTCTTTAGTGCCGGTTTGCCAACCGGCACTAAAGAGTAGGGACTAAAGCCCTCCCCCCCCTTTAGTACCGATTCGTCCCGAATCGACGCTAAAGTGCCACCACGTGGCACGAGCCAGGCCCGGGTGCGCGTAGGGCATTAGTACCGGTTGGTAATACCAATCGGTACTAAATATTTGGAAGGGGGGGGTTGATTTATTTTCCATTCAATTTTTTTTGTTTGCTGGTATTTCACGATACTACAAATTGTACACGTTATGCATATATATAAATAGATTTTCTCGTACGTAGAACCGCATATATATATATATATATATATATATATATATAATGTCTCACAAACCAACACCATTAATTATTCACACATACACATGTATATACATATACAATTTCTCCTACATATGTTGCCTTTGGTGCCTCCGGAGCACGATGACAAGTGGTTCATGAGGCGGTAGCGGGTAATAGTATTCTCCTTTGGGATCTATGACCTGGTCGAGCAAAAATCCGGCTATTTCCTCTTGAAGTGCTAGTATGTGATCCGATGGTAGGAGCTTATCCCGCACCGATCTGAACTGTTAAGAAGGAGATCAATATGCATGTGTGTTAGTTGTGTGACTAGATATCGATAATGGTGTGAATAGTGTTCTGACAAACGTACCCAGTCCTGTCTATCAGATCTGCTCCTTTTATACGTCATCATGTGAATGTTCTCGCAAACGTAGAATGCACACAGATTATTCCCCGGCGCCTGTTTGAGGGCCTTTACGAGAATGGAATTGAATCAGATAATGGTTAATCAAGCATGATAATTAATTAATGATATTGAAACAAGAATTAAAGAGATGGTAGCTAGCTAGTACTACTTAATTACTTACCTTAGGTCGATGCCAAAACAACTTTTTTGCCCACTTGCCTGGAGTCACCTTGATGAACTTTGCCCATGCCCTGCCCGCCGGCAAAGAAAAATAATAAAGGGGTTATTAAATAGTTCATATCAGGAAATGATGAACTAATAATTAATAGGCCGAGATATAGTTAATAATTATTGAAATTACCTGTTGACTATTCCCTTCAGGATGGTGTAGTCTTTATCTTCTTTAGTTAGTGAGTCCAGTAATTCAACTTTTCCTTCATCAACTTTAATGTCTAACAAGACCCAGTGCCAACTCCATACGCACACGTTTGCATGTCTTAATTAAGCGGGCATGTGCATAAAATTAATCAACTACCGTAAACCGTATACACTTAATTATTAACATCTAGCTAGCTAGTAAGCAAAAAACAGAATTTGTAGTACAAGACAGTGTGACTCACGGGAAGTTGTAAGGAAGTAGTATATCTTTATTGCTATTAAGGCGCTTCAAGAACTCTAGCATGCTTTCCTCTACAGCATCTTGACAACATTCAATCTGCCATATTTCCTGATTAATGGTATTTGGGTCAATGAATCCAACGCCATAGCGTCCAGCTTTTTTCATTTCATACATCTTCATCCTGCATATAATACCACAAAAAAAGAATATAGTAAGGATAATTACATGTAATGATTGATCAAAATTATCACTACATAACTAGCCTAAGACTTAAATTACAGAAAGAAATCACTTACAGACAATAGCAACTGACGATAAACTTGTCGAGTGCGTCTTGATTGTATAACTGAAATAGTTCTGGATACTCAATGGCCAGAGCTTTCTCATGGTAATAATGCTCATGCTTGACATTCACCATGAGGGACTCTTGATTGGAAATCTTGATAATGTTCATGTACCATTGATGCAATTGATACATTCTCTTTGGGAGGTCCTTGACCTTGTCTGGATGGACCAAAGGTTGGCCCCGGACATATTTCCATGCTATTTCCGATTCTCTAAGCATAGGCATGGGCTCGATTTCGAGGAGTTGTCCAACAGAGATATTGAGCATTTGAGCCTGCATTATATGATCCTCCGTTATTACCACATCGCCATGCTGGGGAACGCTAATGGTTTGCCCACAATAATATTTGGCGCGCGTACTACTCCTCTCATGTGTTGTTGGCACAACAAGCGGGGGGATCGCTTGCGCCGCCTGTTCTCCCAACTGGGGAACGGTTTTCCCGCATTTTTTGCCAGCTGCTTGTTGGCTCGAGCTCGAGCTCGCTTCTTTCTTTAGCCATTCTCGATGTATGTTTCCTGATTTGGCGCTCATAGTCCGAGTCAACAGGCTTGGGAGCTGGTTCTCTAGCCATACGAATGAAGTGGTCAATTACTTTCTCAGGCACTTTCTCCTTTGGCGGCGGTGCTGGTTTCGGTCCAAAATGGGCGTCCACTTGGGCTTGCACTATGGCTGCGTTTTGCTCCTTAGTCATATCGTAAGGCCTCTGAGGAAGAGGAGCGAGGCTTGGACCATATTTATATCGCTTGTCTCCGCCTGTACTTTCTGAATTACCTCGACTCGTACCGCTATGCACCAAAGCTGCGGCATGTCTCTTCTGCGATTGCTGAGACGGCGGAGACGGCTGACGTGGAGTTCGACCAGGAGAAATGGCCTGACGATGTGCCAGACTTGAAGCAGGAGGTGTGGCCTGACACGGTGCCGGACTTGAAACCGGAGAAGTGGCATGACGCTGTGCCGGAATTGAAACCGGAGGAGTCAGCTCACGCGTTCAGGGACTTGGAGGAGGTGGCGGACTTCAAGGAGGAGTCGTCTCACGCGTTCGTGGACTTGTAGGAGCGGGAGTCTGCTGACTCGGTGGCGGACTTCGAGGAGAAGTCAGCAGACGACGCGGTGTTGGTGGACTTCGAAAGATGATGCAATCCTTTCTCCATAGGATGATACGATGTATGGCCTCTCCTAGTGTGCGCTCGTCTTCACCTCCAGGAATGTCAAGCGTTAGCCCCGAATATGGGTCCACCACTTCATCAACCATGACACGAGCATAGCCCTCTGAAATCGGGATGCAATGGTAGGTTGCTTCGGGGGTAACTGGAAAAGCAACGCCGTCCTCCACCTTCATGGATATGTTCTTCATTTTGGAGTGTAGCTCACCGTTAGTGTTCTCTATGATGTCATCCATAGGGTATGTATCCAGCAGTGTGTCGCCCGGGGCAGAACCAACGCTGCTTCTCGGCATGGATGGGACGGTACTATCCAATGCTAGACGATCATCCGCTTGCTGCTGCCGCTGCTGAGACCCCCTTTCCTAGCTAAGTGAGTCGATCTGCTGCTGCTGCTGCTGGAATTTGAGTGCCAGGTCCACGTGCCTTGCTTCTAGGCCTTGAAGGCGTTCTGCATCCTGCTTCCTCTGCTCCTCCTCCAGCTTCCTTTTCTTCTCCTCCTCCATCTTCCTTCTTGCACGGGTCCTGTAGTCCTCGTTCCATTCTGAAAAGCCCTCATACCAGGGAATAACGCCCTTGCCTCGTGTTCTTCCAGGGTGTTCAGGATTTCCCAAGGCGCGCGTAAGCTCGTCATTCTCTCTGTTGGGCGTGAACACCCCCCTTCGAGCTTCTTCTATTGCGTCAATTATCTTTTGTTCGGCTTCTTTTAGATTTGCCTTCCACGAAACTTCACCTGTCTTCGAGTCCAACGCCCCCCATGCGCATAGAACCAAGTTCTGCACCTAGGGGGGCCAGTTTCTAGTAACCGGAGTGACCCCTGCATCCTCAATCTCTTGCTCATACTTATCCCACTTAGGCAATCCCACCGCGTAGCCACCTGGACCCAGCCTATTGAACTGCGTCTTTCTTGCGGCATTTGCCGTGTTTTTCATCGACCGTTCCTTAGATAATTCTGAATCCTTGAAGGTCATGAAATCGTCCCAGTGTTCTCTTTGCTTCTCCAGTGTTCCCTTGAAATCTGGAGACTTCCTTTGTGGGTGTTGAATGCAATTGCCATCTTCTTAAGAGCAGCGGCCTTGACTTTCTCCACATCTGCTTCAGTGAAATGATCTGGTAGGGTGAAATGTTCCATCAGAGATTTCACCAGGTCTTTTTTGGCTCTGCCGTCGACCCAAGTAACACATGGACGTTTAGTCTTTGCCTTTTTCCATTCTTGAATGGAGATCGGGAGTTTGTCCTTCACAAGAACTTCGCACTGACAAGTCCACTTGTCCGCAACGTTCTTAGGCGTGAGGGGTTCGCCACTAAGTTTGGTGGATTCGATGTGGTACTTTAAACCATCCTTCAACAATCTGGCCAGGCCTCGCTTTGTCTTGCTCTCTGTAGAAGCAGATTTGCTCGATCTGGAGGGCTGAAAGAAGAAAGATCGATTCATTAATATATCTTCAATAAAAACATGTGATGATCACCATGATGCATGCTTATATAAATATACCTCGCCGGTAGTCTTTGTTATTTGAAGATCAGCATTGTTTGTGTCATCACAAACATTGTCTGTGTCATCATAATCATAGTCCATGACTTCATCAGCTTGGTCGTCGAGATCGAATATCTTTTCATCACCCTCTCCGGTATTGTTCAGATATTGGGAGCCGTCATCTTCATTCAGATCATCTAGCCTGTGAGCGTTGCGTATGATGTCGAACAATTCCTCTTCTCTCTCTCTGTCGGTATTGTCCGCCATAGCTTTTACTTTACTAATACAGAAGAAATATAAAACAATTTAGTATTCAAATTACAATGCATGGATGCAATTAATCAATAAGGAAAAACTGAATCTCGAATACATCGTCTCGAATATATAATCTCGAATACATCATCGCCTTAATATATATAATCTCGAATACATCGTCTCGAATATCATATATCGAATACATCACTGGCTAGGTACCTAATAAACATCGAGTACTACAGAAGAATCTAGGGCGCCACTCACGGTTCCTGGGGCGCGGGCGGTGCACACCCAAAGAGAAGGAACCATCACAGGATCATATCTCCGGTCATCTGCCCAAAAAACCGCCAAGTAGTGGAGAACCTGACGTCGTCCATAGCAGCCATGTAGCGATGGACGTGCTCATCTTCCTCCCTGACACGGTGATGCACCACCTCCGGCGGGGCCGGCTGCCTCTGCACCGAATGTGGCCCACACGAACGCCACCAAAGAAGATCAGGGTCGACGACGGGACCCGAGGTCGGGTTCCTCACCAAGCGGCGCGCCCCTCCAGGTAGCACCTCCCAGTGCCAGCCCGGCGGAGCCCAGTCCCGGACATGGGTCCTCTGAAGCAGGACGTCGTCGCGAAAGGGTCGACGGCGAGGATGCGGGCCGGGCATATCGTCGAGAACAAATACTATATGCCCGCAAAAAGTAACATTTTTTAAATGATTGGATTGTGATAACTAAAATTCTATATATATGCAAATTCTAACAATTTGACATTAATCTAATTCATCTAACTAAAACTAATTCTAAAATTTCCTGATTATATAACTAACATTTCTATAACAATTCTAATATTTATATAACTAAAAAACAGAAAAATTGCTAATATTTCTATAAATATTTCTATAACTAAAAAACAGAAAACATTTATAAAATTTCTATATAACTAACATTTCTAATATTTATATTACTAAAAACAGAAAAAATGCTAACATTTCTATAAATATTTCTATAACTAAAAAACAGAAAAAAAATTATAACATTTCTATATAACTAACATTTCTAATATTTATATAACTAAAAAACAGAATAATTTCTAACATTTCTATAACTAAAAAACCAAAAAAATTATAACAAACAAACTAATGTGTGTGT
>NC_057801.1:56777217-56786904 GCF_018294505.1 Triticum aestivum | reverse complement strand
GACGGGGACGGCGTCGATCGGGGCAGGGCGGCGCGACAGAGGGAGGAAACAGAGGGAAGAAACAGAGGGAAAGTGAATTTTTTTCAACTGGTGTATATATAGGATGGACCTTTAGTACCGAGTCGTGGCTCCAACCGGTACTAAAGTCTGTTTTGGCCAGGCCAAGCGGCGGGAAGTGCACCCCCTTTAGTAACGGGTGGTGGCTCCAACTGGTACTAAAGGGGGGTCTTTAGTACCGGTTGGAGCCACGACCCGGTACTAAAGGGGGTGCGCTGGCGCAGTGCGGTGCGTCAAGTTTAGTCCCACCTCACTAGTCGAGGGGCTACCGCACTGGTTTATAAGCCCCAGTGCGGTAGCTCTCTCGAGCTCCTCTCCTAAGCAGGCCTACTGGGCCTACCTGTCCTCTTCTGCCGTGTGGGCCTACTGGGGCTTTGCGGGCCTGCATCCTGGCCCAACAAAAGGTTGTGCTCCTAGTCGTATGCAAGCAGCTTTGGCCCAGTAGGCGGGCTTTTTTATTTTCTTTAATTTGTTTCGCTTTATTTATTTTTGTTTTATTTATTATTGAGTTGTTTTTTGCTGTATTTAGAGTTTCTTTGTGAATATTTTTGCTTTAGGTACAAAAAATTATAAACTTTTTGTTAGTGCCGGTAGTTTTCAAATTTGAATAGTTTAAATTTTGAATTATTTGAAATTTGTGTGAATCACTAGTTTGTGAATAACTTAACTTTGAAAAAAGTTTTTTTAGTGATTCTTTTTTCTTATGTTTAATATTAGTGTGTTCCATCATTATATTCAATTTGGTAATGCTTAGGTTATTTAATAAATGAAATGCCTTTGTAACAGTTGAGTTTTCGTCGAAAACCCTGATACTTCGAAAGAGATTGTCCATTTTGTACACGAAGTGCATCCAGTTTTTGCCGTAACCCTCTTTACTTTTTTGCACATGCTATTTGTATGAAATTATGATACCATGCCAACTTTCAACCTTTTCTGAGTTTATTTGAAATGCTTTTCAATTTCAGGTCATTTAGCTGGAAAAAAATCAGTAAATGCATGAAAAGAATTTGTTTGCACATAAAATTTCTTCGCGTTTCAAATGCCAAAACACATTACTACCATAACTATTACAAACATTCCCTCCTGGGTGTGAAACACAGAAGAAAGTGATGATAGTGAAGCCGATCACATCCCAGATCTTTGGGTGTGAAACTTTTTCTTCGCGTGTGTCCCTTTCCGCCGTAGCCATGGAAAATCTTCATCATTTAACTGGATGCTCGGGTCAATATTCACTGTGAATGGAGCAATTTCATCAAACTTTTCATAATCTTCTGACATGTCTGCCTTGTCATCCACTCCCACGAAGTTTCTTTTTCCTGAAAGAACTATGTGGCGCTTTGGCTCGTCGTATGATACATTCGCTTCCTTATCTTTTCTTTTTCTCAGCCTGGTAGACATGTCTTTCACATAAAAAACCTGCACCACATCATTGGCTAGGACGAATGGTTCGTCTGCATACGCAAGATTGTTGAGATCCACTGTTGTCATTCCGTACTGCGGGTCTTCCGTTACCCCGCCTCGTGTCATATTGACCCATTTGCACCGAAACAAAGGGACCTTCAAATCACCTGATCCATAGTTAAGTTCCCATATGTCCTCTATATAACCATAATATGTTTCCTTTCTCGTGTTGGTTGTTGCATCAAAGCGGACACCATTGTTTTGGTTGGTGTTCTTCTTATCTTGGGCGATCGTGTAAAATGTATTCCCATTTATCTGGTACCCTTTGAAAGTCATTATATTCGAAGATGGTAACTGGGACAACAAGTACATGTCATTTTGAATATCGCCATCATTCAGGGCACGTTTCTGCAACCAACCGGCAAAAGTCCACGTTTGTTCGTGTGTAATCCAGTCGTCAGACTTCTCCGGGTGTTTGGACTGTAGAAAATTCTTGTGTTCCTCCATATACGGAGCCACCAAGGCGGAATTCTGTACAACTATGTAGTGTGCTTCAGTGAGAGAATGCCCGTCCATACATATTATTTTATGCCCTCCTAGCGTGCCTTTTCCTTCCAGTCTGCCCTTATGCCGTGATTCAGGAACACCAATCGGCTTAAGGTCAGGAATAAAGTCAATACAAAACTCAATGACCTCCTCATTTTCATGGCCCTTCGAGATGCTTCCTTCTGGCCTAGCACGGTTATGAACATATTTCTTTAAGACTCCCATGAACCTTTCAAAGGGGAACATATTGTGTAGAAATACATGACCCAAAATGTTAATCTCTTCCCAAAGGTGAACTAGGACGTGCGTCATGATGTTGAAGAAGGATGGTAGGAACACCAACTCGAAACTGACAAGACATTGCACCAAATCATTTTGTAACCTTGGTATGATTTCTGGATTGATTACCTTCTGTGAGATTGCATTGAGGAATGCACATAGCTTCACAATGGCTAATCGAACGTTTTCCGGTAGAAGCCCCCTCAATGCAACCGGAAGGAGTTGCGTCATAATCACGTGGTAGTCATGAGACTTTAGGTTCTAGAATTTTTTCTCTGCCATATTTATTATTCCCTTTATATTCGATGAGAAGCCAGACGATACCTTCATGCTGAGCAGGCATTCGAAGAAGATTTCCTTCTCTTCTTTGGTAGGAGCGTAGCTGGCCTGACCCTGATGTATGCCGTCTTTTCTGTGCATACGTTGCTGGTCCTCCCGTGCCTCTGGTGTATCTTTTGTCTTCCCATACATGCCCAAAAAGCCAAGCAGGGTCACACAAAGATTCTTCATCACGTGCATCACGTCGATTGTGGAGCGGACCTCTAGGTCTTTCCAATATGGCAGGTCCCAAAATATAGATTTCTTCTTCCACATGGGTGTGCGTCCGTCAGCGTCCTTCGGAACAGGTTGTCCGCCAGGACCCTTTCCAAAGATTACCTTCAAATCCTTGATCATATCATGTACATCAGCACCAGTACAGTGGCGAGGCTTCGCTCGGTGATCCGCCTCACCTTTGAAATGCTTGCCTTTCTTTCTTACGGGATGCCTTGTCGGAAGAAATCGACGATGTCCCAGTACACATTCTTCCTACAACTATCCAAATATATACTACCGGTATCATCCAAATAGTGCGTGCATCCGCGGTATCCCTTGTTTGTCTGTCCTGAAAGGTTACTGAGAGTAGGCCAATCATTGATGGTCACGAACAGCAACACATTTAGGTCAAATTTTTCCTGTCCGTGCTCATCCCACGCACGTACACCTGTTCCAATCCACGGCTGTAATAGTTCTTCAACTAATGGCCTTAGGTACACATCAATGTCGTTGCCGGGTTGCTTAGGGCCTTAGATGAGCACTGGCATCATAATGAACTTCTGCTTCATGCACAACCAAGGAGGAAGGTTATACAAACATAGAGTCACAGGCCGCGTGTTATAGTTGCTGCTCTGCTCCCCAAAAGGATTAATGCCATCTGCGCTTAGACCAAACCATACGTTCCTTGGGTCACCTGCAAACTCCTCCCAGTACTTTCTCTCGATTTTTCTCCACTGCAAACCGTCAGCGGGTACTCTCAACTTTCCGTCTTTCTTACGGTCTTCTGCGTGCCACCGCATCGCCTTCGCATGGTCTTTGTTTTGGAACAAATGTTTCAACCGTGGTATTATAGGAGCATACCATATCACCTTGGCAGGAATCTTCTTCCTGGGGCGCTCGCCCTCGACATCAACAGGGTCATCGCGACTGATCTTATAATGCAATGCACCGCATACCGGGCAAGCGTTCAAATCCTCGTACTCACCACGGTAGAGGATGCAGTCATTAGGGCATGCATGTATCTTTTGCACCTCTAACCTTAGAGGGCAGACAGTCTTCTTTGCTTCATACGTACTCTCGGGCAATTCGTTTTCCTTTGGAAGCATATTCTTTATCATTACCAGCAACTTTCCAAATCCCTTGTCAGATACACCATTCTCTGCCTTCCATTGCAGCAATTCAAGTGTGGTGCCCAACTTTTTTTGTCAGCTTCGCAATTCGGGTACAACAATTTCTTGTGATCCTCTAACATGCGATGCAACTTCGTCCTCTCTAGATCACTTGCGCAGTTTCTCTTTGCATCGGCAATGGCCCGACCTAGATCATCAGCGGGCTCATCTGATGCCTCTTCTTCAGCTTCTTCCCGCATTGCCGGCTCAACTTCTTCCCCCATTGTTGTATCATCATATTCAGGGAACCCATGGCCAGGATAGCCGTCGTCGTCCTCTTCTTCTTCATTATCTTTCATCATAACCCCTATTTCTCCGTGCTTGGTCCAAACATTATAGTGGGGCATGAAACCGGACTTAAATAGGTGGACGTCAATGGTTTTTGACGTAGAGTAACTGTGACCATTCTTACAACCAGCACATGGACAAGGCATAAAACCATCCGCCCGCTTGTTTGCCTCAGCGGCCTGCACAAAAGTATGCACGCCATTAATGAACTCGGGAGAGCATCGGTCATCATACATCCATTGTCGGCTCATCTTCATTACACAACACCGAATAGACCAAATTAATACAAGTTCATACATAAAGTTCATACATAAAGTTCATATACAGCACCTAATTAAATGCAACATACAAATAACTCTCTAGCTAAAGAATTTAAATGCAACAACAAATGCGATGAAGATCGCAACTAAGGTAACAATTGAACCAACAGCATAATGATACCAAGCCACACTATCAATGGCATATTTTCTAATCTTTCTAATCTTCAACCTCATTTTCTCCATCTTGATCTTGTGATCATCGACGACATCGACAACATGCAACTCCAATTCCATCTCCCCCTCAATTCTTTTCAATTTTTCTTTCAAATACTCGTTTTCTCTTTCAACTAAATTTAACCTCTCGACAATAGGGTCGGTTGGAATTTCTGGTTCACATACCTGCTAGATAAAAATATCTATGTCAACTTCATGGGCATAATTTGTCATAAACACAAAATGCAACAACTAGTTTTAAAAGAGAATATACCACATCCGAATCATAACAAGGACGAGGGCCGACGGGGACGGATATCAAAACCATGGCACTATGTATAACAAACAACATACGGGTAAGATAATTATACGAGTAAATATGTATCCAAATCACACAAACATCAATTTGGTAATGTGTAAAACATTCATGAACAAGAGACTCACCACAAGGTGGTGCCAGCGACGGGACGGTGCGGGCGATCGACGGTGGTTACAACGGAGATTTAGAAGGCACTAAGTAAACCACACCTACATATGCAAACTAAGTGTTATTTTTGACCTCAAATTGCATATAAATAAAATACTAGCAAATATAATTCCTCCCAAATTAATCATTATACAAAGCATTGCAAGAGCTAATCTAGCAATGAGACTTGAAAGGACAAAGTTGCTAACCTTTGTGATCATTTGAATGGATGGGGGCCTTCAAATCTTGACAAATTTTGGGAAAAATTTGTGAGGAGCTCGAGAGGAAGAGGGGAAGAACAGAGAGGAGAGGGGAAAAAGGGGAAGAACAGAGTGGCTCGGGTGGACGAAGGGTTTATGTACGTCGACCTTTAGTACCGGTTCGTGGCACGAACCGGTACTAAAGGTGCTGGAGGGGCCCCAGACTGACAACACCCTGCCACCACCTTCTTTAGTACCGGTTCGTGCCACGAACCGGTGCTAAAGGTTCGCCACGAACCGGTACTAATGAGAACGACCGGCTAGCCATTGGAACCGGCACTAAAGGACACATTAGTGGCGGCTCAAAATCAAACCGGCACTAATGTGTGTCATATTAGGTCCTTTTTCTACTAGTGATCTGGCGTGTCAGGGATGGCCAGGACATCTGCATATGGCGCGACCGCTGGCTTCCTAGGGAGCCCTCGTGCCAGCCCATCACGCAACAGGGCACCTGTCGCCTAAGGAGGGTGGCCGAGCTCTTGGATGGTGGTGGCTCCTGGCGCACCGACCTCCTCCGCCGCCACTTCCTCCCAGCGGACATCAACGTCATCACCAGCATCCGCACGTCGCCGCGCGTCACCGATGACATCGTCGCCTGGGCGTCGGAGAAGAACGGTATCTTCATCGTTCGGTCTGCCTATCGCCTTGCCATGGACGAGCGCGAGCGTCCATTGGCTACCGCCACGAGCAGGGCACCGGATGGTCATCGCGCCATCTGGAAGATCATATGGGGTGCCCTGCTCCCCCTGAGGTACGCGTGTTTGCATGGAGAGTTGTGACTAATTCACTCGCTACTTGGGCCAACAAAGCCTCAAGGCGCCTCGAGCTTACTAACGCCTGTCCCTTCTGTGGTGTGGAACGTGAGGACGGATTCCACGTGCTTTGCAGGTGCCCACTGGCTAGAGAGTTATGGAGGGTCATGGCCCTGGACTAGAACATTCCCAAGGTGAAGTCTATCCGCAACACAGGGGCAGAGTGGTTATTCACGCTATTGGAACCCCTGGATGAAACGGTGAGGCTGGTCGTGATCATGATCATGTGGAGAATCTGGCATGTGCGTAACAAGATCACACATGACAAACTGCCACCCCCACTGAGGCGTCTCGATGCTTCTTACATGGCTACATCACTTCACTCATGTGCATACAGCAGTACCCAGGTGATAATTTAGAGAAGGGGAAGATGGTGGTCAGTTCTACTCAGCCGAGTGTGAGGCCTAGTCTGGTGGCAAAGGTGCGGCCACGCTGGACCCCCCCTAGACGGGGCTGGGCTAAGCTCAACACGGACGGGAGTTTTGTCACGCCCACAGGTGCGGCCGGAGGAGGGATGGTCCTACAGGATGATAGAGGTGATATCATCTATAGCGCATGCAGGGAGCTTCGTACATGTGATAATGCGCTGGAGGCTGAGCTCTTAGCTTGTAGAGAGGGCCTGGATCTGGCCTTACACCGGACCACATTGCCTATCATCATTGAGATGGATAGTGCACATGCAGTGTCGATGCTCAGAGCACCCAGGACACACAGGTCGCAACATCATTCACTCATAGAGGAAATAAACAGATTAGTTGAGCTAGATGCTAGGGAGATTTTGTTCACCCATTATAGCCGCTGGCAGAACAATGTTAGCCATGAGTTGGCCGCGTACGGCCGTAGTACCCCACGTACGGCAGTCTGGTTTACTGCTGGGCCAGACTTTGTTGTAAACTTGGCTATGGCTGAGAGGCCCCCTTGAGTAATGAGAATTTTCTTTCCCCCCGCAAAAAAAAGAACGAACAAATCTTTCACTCCATATAAGCGGCTTCATATTTTCGTTCTCCTTCTATTCTATTTTTACTTTTAAATTCATGAATATTTTTAAAAAATTGTGAACATGTTGAATTCATTAAAAAAATTAAATTTATGAAGTTTTTTAAGTTGAAAATATTTTTTTTAACTCGTGGACATTTTTAAATTTGAATAAACTGACCGAAATAAAAAAACTAGCTGGAAAAAATCACTGAAATAGAAATAGAACCTTTTTAGTGCTGTTTTTAGGGATACTCTTTTGAGGTGTTTTTGAGGGATAAATAGAAACAGAGCTTTTTTTTAGGGGTTGCGACATTCCGTGGGGTGCATAGATTGGGCCATATACGCCCGCATGAGGCAGGGGCCTGCTCATACCCTCCGACGCTCACGAAAAGAATAACTTTTGTCTAAATTTTTTTTTAACCTTTCTCCTCCAGCCGTTGCCGGCGGCGCCCCCATCCGCGGCGAAGTCGCCGGTGAAGTGGGTCATCTGGCCGCAGGGCATTTCTGTCGCCATATCTGGCGCCCAGTACCACGTATTTCCACCGCGCTCCATCAGCAGCCGCGCCGCCCCTAATCGCCGGCCTCCAGCGAGGGGAACTGCGTTGCCGTCTTCGGCTTGACCCCCCTCAATCCTCATCGGTGGAGGTAACTAACCAACTCCCTTATCAATTACTCGCTCGCTCGACCAACAATTCAATGATGAAACACTCACGCATCGGTTCTTCAGTAGGGACAACCGGACAAGCATGGCAGGTCAAGGATAAGGATGGGGATGGGGATGAACCACACGAACGCCAGGCAGTTCAATGTATTGCAATCTATGCGATGATTCGGTGCAAGGGAATTACATTATATGGTGAGTCGAAAACCAAATGGGATTGAACTTGGCATAGCTGATGTTGATGTAGTCATGTGTATATGTCTTGCTGATATAGTGATGTGTATATGTCTTGGTATATATAGTAGGATATTTTCATGGCTTGGGTTCATTAGTTGGTGGGTGGTGCAGAGAAAAAACCAATTTTTAGGAGGCATCATTATAGTTGACAAGTTTACTTACCGATTCCAGTTCTTGGCCCGTGATTATTTTGTCACGAAGCTTATCTTGGCTATCAAACCATGGACCGTCATCCGACTCCTCCTACTCAGCATTTCCATCACAACCATGCCACAGCCGTAAACATCTGACTTGAAAGATATTGTTCCGAACTTCAGAAAATATTAGTAGCATTTAAATATTTCTGAGTACGACAAGTTAAACAATTGAAAGCCCTATTTTTCATCTTTTGAGAAAGCCGAGCCATCTTTTTAGATATAAGAACTTGATGCACATCACTACCTCCTCTGCCCTCTGGTCATCATTGTATAGCAAATCTCTCATTGTGCAGTTATTTTTATTAAAAAAAACTCTGAATTTCAGCAGTCCCCATAAAATGAGTCATTTTTTTCTGAAACAGAAGTTCTAGTATTGCCGAAGTGTGTAAAGTCCATTTGTAGCCCTCTTCGCCAAATAAGAAATTTTGTCAGATCTGCATGATGGCTACTCCATGTAAAACTGAAGTACTCCCTCTGTTCCAAAATATAAGTCTTTGTAGTGATTTCACTATGGACTACATACGGAGCAAAATGGATGAATCTACACTCTAAAATCCATCTACATACATCTGTATGTGGTTCATAGTTTAATCTCTCCAAAGACTTATACTCCCTCCGTCCGAAAATACTTGTCATCAAAATGAATAAAAAGGGATGTATCTAAAACTAAAATACGTCTAGATACATCCGCTTTTGTTCATTTTGATGACAAGTATTTCCAGACGGAGGGAGTATTTAGGAACGGAGGGAGTATCACATAGGAACTGTGAACCGACAAAGAGAGCTTAGAGACCAATAAAGGAATCCCTGCCTTCCCAAACTTAGTGGATTATTGTTACTACAAAAAGCACTTGTTGATACTAAACATTTGGTGTTTATTAGTTTCTCGAAGTCTCAATTTTCTTTCATACGGTGCATCTCTCTGCTTTCTCCGCACATGTGGAAAATTTAAACATGCTATTAATTTCAAGTACAACTAGAAACAGATTTGCATCAGGAGAAACTGGACAAAACAATAAAATTGACTTATTCGTCTGTTGTAGAGGCTCAGAGGCTGCTTGGAATCAGCTCAAGACCAAGATGTCTTTACTGACGAAAATGTCTTATTCACAATGATGGTTCTGCGGTTCCTGTGCAACAGAGAAGGATGGCCAGAGCCATGTTATCTTGGGTTCTCTGGCCAATATGTAAAGAATGCAAACTAGGCATCTTAGTATCTCTGGAGTGCTGAAGCAGCAACATTGACTTCACCGTTGATCAAGTCCTTGAAGTGCCTCCCTTGCTGATGAATACGGTTACAGGGCTGGGATAGTTTTAGGTTTAGAAGAA
>NC_057801.1:56755725-56776887 GCF_018294505.1 Triticum aestivum | reverse complement strand
GGATCAAGATCGAAGATCCGTGTGGCACTGTGACCTTAATCGATGAAAATGATATATGTGTGTAGCTAGCTACTGGACAAATCTAGGCAATTTACAGTTAGTTTATGAACTTTGCAAGCTAGATTTTAATCTGAGTTCCTCCTCCTACTCACATCT
This sequence comes from Triticum aestivum, assembly GCF_018294505.1. Classification (NCBI taxonomy): domain Eukaryota; kingdom Viridiplantae; phylum Streptophyta; class Magnoliopsida; order Poales; family Poaceae; genus Triticum; species Triticum aestivum. The sequence goes on along the minus strand of NC_057801.1, from coordinate 56,776,731 downwards.
TCGCAAGCTAAGAATCTGAATTCTTTGTATTGGAAATGCAGCAAAATCCTTTCGCAGGCAGTGGAAGGAAGAATAAACATCTCATCAATTATCAACACTTTTTGGTTATCTGGGATGTTTAAGAAAGAGCAAAAATTTATCAACGCGTGTACATTTTACCGTTTTCTCAGCTTACAATAGGTTTGAGCTACCTTTTCTCCTTTTGAGGAAATCAAGTTGTACCTAATGTCATAAAAACCAAGTGGACATGCTGCAGAACATAAAGGCACTTGCGGTAACTAACATACCAAGTGATCGGTTTTTATTAGTTAGTCCCTCGAACTGCCCATTTACTTCTCTGCTTTACTGGGCAATGAGAATTTTACAACATGTTCGTAATTTTTAATTTCAACCATCATAACTCAAACTAGATTTGCGCTATAGGTGGAGCTGAAGAGCAATACATGTGGAGCTCAAAGGAACACAAATGATCTCACCTATTGTGGATCGAAGAAGGTTTGCAATACTAATATATTATGCAGGTTAGCATAACTCAAAAGTTGTAATAATTTGATAAAATATAACAGACCATGAATTTTGTTTTTACATAAGAGAATCTCCTATGCACAATCTAATTGCCTACCATGTCAGAATTATCTCTGTTTCACCTGGGGCCTGATACATCTGAAGCTAGATGTGGAGCTGAAGAGCTCACATTTCCTGTGCTACCAAAATTTGCTGGAGTTGTTACAACAAAATTATGCTCTATGTTGAGGTCTGCGGTCATGACACCTTCCAATACGTTTACAACCTCAGACAGTTTAGGCCTTTTTTTGCAATCAATCTGCAAGCACCACATTGCAAGCATCATCATCTGAATTGCATCTTGCTTGTGTGCTTGCATGTCGTTGCTGTTATTGTCAATCAAATCTACCAACCGATCACTGTTTACCTTTTCCTCCAATAGGCTTATGAGATGGATGCTCTCTTCTGACCGGGAAGTGTCGAGGTTCTTTCTTCCACTGATGATTTCCATGACCACGACGCCGAAGCTGTAGATATCGGCCTTTTCCGTGATCTGTGATGTCAACCATTCAGGAGCTAAATATCCAGGTGTGCCCCTCATTCTGGTAACAACTTGGCTCATATCCCTGTCTATGAGTTTGCATAGTCCAAAATCAGAAAGTTTAGCATTAAAGTCATCATCTAAGAGGATGTTTTGTGGTTTGATATCCAAATGAGCAATTCGTTTTGTGCACTCCTCATGAAGATAGGAGAGTCCCTTAGCTATATGAGTTATAATCTTGCACCGCGTGCTCCAATCCAGAGGAGAAGCATCATTGTCATGTCAACAATAGATCCATCTGTCCAAGGATCCTTTGGGCATGTACTCATATACCAAGAGCCTGTGGGATTTCTCTGCACAGAAACCAATCAATCTCACCAGATTAATATGATGAATGCTGCCAATTGTCTGAACTTCTGCCGAAAATTCTCTTTTGCCCTGACCAGTTCGATCCAAACGTTTTACTGCAATCCTTTCACCACCAAACTGTCCCTTGAAAACAGACCCGAATCCTCCTTCCCCGAGCTTGTCTGCAAATTGCTCGGTTGCTGCTCTTAGCTGTTGAAATGTGAACCTCATTGGTGTTCCTTCTAGCTCCCCAAACTCTTCCTCTTCTTCCATCTCATGTTGTTGTTGTGTTCTTCGTTTACATATAAAGAAGGCGATGAGGAACAAGATGGTGAGCAAAATTAAGCCGCCTACAGGAGCTAGAATTGCAACAACTCTTCTTCCAGAGGGGGATTTAGGTTTCATGCTTGTTGGCCCAATAGCTGTAGGCAGAGTACTTGGGGTCGAAGGTGTTGCCTTGGCCGGGGGTGCAGGCAGGGGACTTTCATCTGTAGGTGAGAGTGTTTGATTAATCAGGGGACAGAAGATGACCTGGTACTTTGTGCCCGACGGGCAAGAGTAAGTGGATGTATCATCAGGCTTGCTGTAGGCATATGGGCACATCTGCTTAAAGAAGGCTGAGTAACTTGTGTTGCAACGGCTTGTCGTGCTCCCAGTACAGGGATTGTTACACCCTCCTGGAGCCTTCAGCTCTCTTGGGCACTGCGATGTGATGTTGGCTGCACAACGCGGCCCCTTGCTGCATCCTGACCTTCCCTGAACCGGCACCGGCAGGAAGTCCATGGGCACGTTGAAGCCATCAATGAGCGAGATGTCGAAGAAATCATCATCACTTTGGCCTTGGGCAAGACTGAACTCGCCCAGCGTGATGGGCGATCGAGTACTGACCGTACAGGCGAGCAAGCCGCTGCAGTCGCCAGTTTGGCATGACCCACCTTTGCCAAGGAGTGAGCAGCCTGTGCGTGCCCAGATGCGCCCTGTTGAGGTACCAGCGGGCATGTTCAACGCCCACGTCTCCCCCGGATCAAGCTTCACGCCACCTCCCGGTAGAGCGGCTGGCCACACGGTGTAGGAGCATTGGTTGATGATTTTGAATGTGGTGGCCTCGCTGGTGGCAGCGAGTAGGAGTGCGAGGAGGAGAGGCAGGAGCCGGAGAGCCGAAGAGGTACTCGCCACTGCCATTTTTGTTACGTTTTTTTGCTTGCACGCGTTAACTTGAATCGGAGTCTTAGTTGGAAACTTACAATAGGGTCCTTGTGATGGCTAACAGGGTACAAGAGTGGTAGGGGATTGTAGACAGGGACCGCATCGACAGGGTCCTTGTGTGGAATCATTCAACGGTCAGCATGAAAACAGCCTAACGTGTCTATAGCCATGACTGTTTGATAGGACCAGACTTGCTTGTTTGCTTGTTTAGTCCCTTTCGAATTGTAGTTGTACGTCTTCCAAAGAAAAATAATGGGAATCTGTACATGTGCATAACGTATTGTGTGATTAATTTTTCTGCTTAACAAAATTCTCTAAGCTGATGTAAACCTAAACCATAAACCCTAACTGTGCACTTTTCTGCCTTTCAGGAAATTGTTAGGTTGTACATCTTAGTTTGTTCATTCCTAATCTGTTGTTATGATTTGTCACGGCATTCCTGATCCAGAATCTGGAGTCAGCAACAGTTTAGAGGTACCTGGTGTTTGGGGGCAAGCTGAAGCTGACAGCGGTGGGCAGCTGCCTGGAAGCAGCTGGAGGCCTCCTTCACCAGTCGGCGACTGGCCTAGCTATCATATGCCGTCAACCACACCACACATGGAGTCATGCGTGTCTCACTCGCCATAACTCTGTGGTTTGCGTGCAAACAAGGGTGGCAAAAACCTTGTGATCTTTGCGAACGTCTCTGTTTATTGGTATAGCTGTTTTATATACACATTTTTGTAGCGTTGAATCTGAGGTACGCTTTATTTTGGTTATGCCGTGGACAGGATTGAATCTCGCGGCTGGTATTGCACCATCTTAATTATCTTATTGAGCACTAGTATGTACTTTAATTCTCTCTTCCAAACTAATTGAAGTTCTATTTTTTTTTTTGAAATTGAAGTTCTAGTTTTGTTCATTTTCTAGACTGAAGAAGGAAAAACCACCATGGTTTATCTTTTGGATTACTAAGCAGTGAATATTTTGCAGGTTAAAAGTTCCATTGAATGAACTGGAATAGACAAATACTTGACCAACGTTATACTATCGTTGTAGCTGAGACTGTTCTACTGAATTACCTCGCCTCGTATATATCACAACTGAATGACATAACATAATACGAGTAGTATTTGGCAAGATTTGTTCTTTTTTTTAATCTCTAAAACATGCATGTCTTTTTTGGACAGCCCCCAGCCACCAGCACCCATCACTGGTAGAAAAAGAGGCTTCCGTCCAGCCCCATTAGTCGCGAAACTGTAGGAACCGCGACTAATGAAGTCTTTAGTCGCGGTTCGGCAGACGAACCGCGACCAAAGGCCTGGGCCCAGGGCGCTCGGTGGCCAGCTGGTGCACGTGAGGGGCTTTAGTCGCGGTTGGCCAGGCCAACCGCGACTAAAGGTGCGCAAAGGCCTTTAGTCGCGGTTGGCCAGGCCAACCGCGACTAAAGCTCCTCCCCTATATATACCAGTTCAGCACGCTCACTTAGCCATTTGGTACCACTTCTCTTCACAAGCTTCACAAGGGGGTGTAGGTTTGCTTTTGGTTCCTCTTATGCACACAAGGTGTTTGATGAAATGCCCTAAGAGGGTGAAACAAACATGATATGAAGTGTTGGAGCCACACTTGAGGTTCCTCATTTATTTTTTCCTCCTCGATCGCGGTTAGCAACTTGAACCTTTCATGCATGTGTGTCATTGATAAAATATGCATGTGTGCAGTTCATTGTTTAATTTATATTGTTTGTAGCTAGTTAGTTTAACAAATGCATGATGGTTAATTATATATTTTATATTATAATAATGCAGATGAATCGGCAATGGATGTACGGTAACCGACTCTCCGGCGAGTTCACTACGGGTTTGAAAGATTTCCTCGTAGTGGCTAATGCGAACAAGCAGGGGGGTTTTGTTATCTGTCCATGTGTTATCTGTAAGAATCAGAAGGGTTACTCTTCCTCAAGAGATGTTCACATGCATCTGCTTCGGCACGGTTTCATGCCAAGCTATAATTGTTGGAACAAGCATGGAGAAAGAGGGGTTATAATGGAAGAAGATGAAGAAGGGGATGATTTCATCGATGAAAGCTATCTTGCTCATTTCGGTGATACTTTCATGGAGGATGCTGAAGGTGAAGGGGAAGGTGAAGAAGAGGCACGTGATGATCCCGTTGATGATCTTGGTCGGACCATTGCTGATGCACGGAGACGCTGCGAAACTGAAAAGGAGAGGGAGAATTTGGATCGCATGTTAGAGGATCACAGAAAGGCGCTATACCCCGGATGCGATGATGGTCTGAAAAAGCTGGGCTGCACACTGGATTTGCTGAAATGGAAGGCAGAGGCAGGTGTAGCTGACTCGGCATTTGAAAACTTGCTGAAAATGTTGAAGAATATGTTTCCAAAGGATAACGAGTTGCCCGCCAGTACGTACGAAGCAAAGAAGGTTGTCTGCCCTCTAGGTTTAGAGGTTCTGAAGATACATGCATGCATCAACGACTGCATCCTCTACCGCGGTGAATACGAGAATTTGAATGAATGCCCGGTATGCACTGCATTGCGTTATAAGATCAGAGGCGATGACCCTGGTGACGATGTTGAGGGCCAGAAACCCAGGAAGAGGGTTCCCGCCAAGGTGATGTGGTATGCTTCTATAATACCACGGTTGAAACCTCTGTTCAGGAACAAAGAGCATGCCAAGTTGTTGCGATGGCACAAAGAGGACCGTAAGTCGGACGGGGAGTTGAGACACACCGCAGATGGAACGCAATGGAGAAAGATCGACAGATGGTTCAAAGATTTTGCAGCTGACGCAAGGAACATAAGATTTGCTCTAAGTACGGATGGCATGAATCCTTTTGGCGAGCAGAGCTCCAGCCATAGCACCTGGCCCGTGACTCTATGCATCTACAACCTTCCTCCTTGGTTGTGCATGAAGCGGAAGTTCATTATGATGCCAGTGCTCATCCAAGGTCCGAAGCAACCCGGCAACGACATCGATGTGTACCTAAGGCCATTAGTTGATGAACTTTTACAGCTGTGGGGTGGTGTCCGTGTGTGGGATGAGCACAAACAAGAGGAATTTGACCTACGAGCGTTGCTTTTCGTAACCATCAACGATTGGCCTGCTCTTAGTAACCTTTCGGGACTGTCAAATAAGGGATACAATGCATGCACGCACTGCTTACATGAGACTGAAAGTGTACATTTGCCAAATTGTAAGAAGAACGTGTACCTTGGGCATCGTCGATTTCTTCCGAAAATTCATCCAGTAAGAAAGAAAGGCAAGCATTACAACGGCAAGGCAGATCACCGGCCGAAGCCTGCGGAACGCACTGGTGCTGAGGTATTTGATATGGTCAAGGATTTGAAAGTCATCTTTGGAAAGGGTCCTGGCGGACAATCAGTTCCGAAGGGAGCTGACGGGCACGCAGCCATGTGGAAGAAGAAATCTATATTCTGGGAGCTAGAATATTGGAAAGTCCTAGATGTCCGCTCTGCAATCGACGTGATGCACGTTACGAAGAATATTTGCGTGAACCTCCTAAGCTTCTTGGGCGTGTATGGGAAGACAAATGATACAAAGGAAGCACGGCAGGACCAACAACGTTTGAAAGACCCTGATGACCGGCATCCGGAATGGTTTCAAGGTCGTGCCAGCTACGCTCTGACCAAAGAAGAGAAGGTCATCTTTTTTGAATGCCTGAGCAGTATGAAGGTCCCGTCTGAATTCTCGTCCAATATAAAGGGAATAATAAACATGGTGGAGAAAAAGTTCCAAAACCTGAAGTCCGCCTCTCCAACCGCGACTAAAGGGTACCTTTAGTCGCGGTCCGCCTCTCCAACCGCGACTAAAGGTGCGTCTATAAATACTGCACTTAGCAGTTTTGCCACTTCCCATTCTCCTCTCTCTCGACGCCGAAGCGCTGCCCCGACGCCGACGCCGAAGCCCTGCCCCGACGCCGACGCCGAAGCCCTGCCCCGACGCCGACGCCGACGCCGAAGCCCTGCGCGCCGCCGCCCCCGTCCCCAGTGAGCGCCGCCTCCGCCCGTGCCCTGCCCTTGCCCGCCGCCCGTGCCTTGCGCCCTTGCCCGCCGCCTGCCGCCCGCCGCCCGCTGGCCCTGCCTGCCGTCCTCCGCGCGCCGGCAGAAGAAGAAGAAGGAAGAAGAAAAAGGAAGAAGAAGAAGAAAGAAAAAGGAAAAAGGAAGAAGAAGAAAGAAGGAAGAAGAAAACAAAAGAAAAACAGAAGAAAAACAAGAAAAAGGAAGAAAAAAGGAAAAAGGAAGAAAAAAAGAAAAAGGAAGAAAACAACAGAAGAAAAAAAGAAAGAAGAAAAAAAAGGAAGAAGAAAAAAAGAAAGAAGAAAGAAAGAAGAAAGAATATGTTTTGGAATTCATTAATATTTTTTTGTTTTGATGAATTTTTTTGTGTCTAATAAAATCAATTTTTTGAAATACACGAATAATTTTTAAATTCACGAATATGTCATGAATCAGTGAAAAAATTAAATACGTGAACTATTCTGAAATCCCTAAACATTTTTTGAATACACAATATGTTTTTATTCCTGTTTTTTCCACAAAATCATCAACATTTTTTGAAAACCTTTTTTTTGCAAAATCACAATGTTTTTGTATCCATGAACATTTTATGATTCATTTTTTTGAATTCACATACATTTTATGATTTCTCAAATATCTTTTTTCATTGCTATATTTTGATATACTGAATTGTTTTAAAGATGAAAAGGATAAAAACAGGAAAAGAAAAAATGAAATGAAATGAAAAAGAAAAGAAAAAAGAGTGTGGCCAGCACCCCCCGCCCTGCACATGGGCCATCCCGACCCCACATATATTCGTCTCCATCCGCATCCCTGGCCAAACCCTAGCCACTATATGTTTTTATACGGAGAGGGGCGGCGAGGGGGGCGGCGATGCGCGCGGTGTTTTTTTAGGGATCGAGAGGGGACGGCGAGGGTTATAAATGTGTTGTCCTCGCCTCCCCTCTCCGTGACGCCGTCGTCTGCCGCCCCGTCTCGCGCTCTACCGCGACACCCTCTCCCACCCCTTCCTCGCCCCCTCCTTTCGCCACCGCCCTTTCGCCACCGCCACCGCCACCGCCCCCCTTCTTCACTTAATTAATTTGTTTTTACTACATGTTTTCAGGACTGACATAATGGCGGACGATAGAGCTGACCCGATTATGGACAACTATGATCCGAACGGTGAAGCACATATGTTCGGCATCATAAACGGCGATATTCTATATGTGCCGACCGGAGAAGAAGAAGATGATATCTCTTCTTATCTGAACCTTGATGATGAAGATGAAGGGCGCCGTCAGCAAGATGATGCCGAACAAACGTCGATAAACGACGATCTTCAAATGGAAGTAGCAACCACCTCTGGCGCCGAGGTATATATATACATTGAGCCTCTGGTGATACAAACTAACTGATTTGAATAAATATGTGTGTACTAACGCGCGCGACTCTTTCTTATTTTAGCCCTCGGCCGGATCGTCGAAACAATCGAGTACGTCGTCAAAGCGTGGCGCAACCAAGACGATGAAACAAGGAGAAACATGCACCATCGAGGTTGTCGACAGTGCAACCGGCAGGCCGCTGGAGCCCCGCAAGAACGCCACCAAGTTTGTCAGCCAATGCGGAGCCATTGTTAGAGACAACGTCTCGATCACCGTCCAGGAGTGGAATGAGCCAAAGAAGGCACGAATTGATGGTTTCACTTTTGTCGATAAGAGAACAAAAAAAGATTGCTTCAAGAAGCTTATGGAACATTTCGTTCTACCTCCGGAATACAACAAATTCGATGAGGAGGGTAACAAGATTGAGGAAAACAAGGAGAGGAGGAGGCTAGTCAAACAGTTCGCTCTTCATAAGATGGCCGACGCATTCCGGAAATTCAAGCAAAATCTAGCCCATGACTTTGTCAAGCAGAACAAGACTCCGGATTTCAAAGGACAATATGAGAAACTGAAACATGATTGGCCAGAATTTGTGAAGCAAAAGAAATCGGAGCAGTTCATTCAAATATCGAAAAAAATAAGGAAAATGCGGCTAAGAAGGAGTAGAATCATATTATGGGGCCAGGAGGGTATCGCCTTTGGGAGCCTAGGTGGGAGAAGATGGAGAACGAGCTGAGGGCGCGAGGAATCCGTCCAGGTACGGAGGGATGGGACCCAAGGGCCAAAAGCTGGTGGTACGGGCATGGGGGAACGCTGAACCCGGAGACAGGGGAGTGTGTTTACCGGGGCAAATTAATTAAACCCACCCAAGCCCTTATTAACGCAATGAGGGATGCTCAACAGGGGAAGATCAAGTTCAACAGAGAGAACGACGCGCTGACAAAAGCCCTCGGGAATCCTGAACACGGAGGACGTGTACGAGGCATGGGGCACATTCCGTGGAAAATAGGGTTCCCCCAGAACGATGACCCGTACGGTTACAGAAGCCGTAAGAGAAAGATGGATCGGGAAGCAGATGTTGTGGCGCGGTTGGCATCGGAAATGGATGTGATGAAGAAAACCATGAGTGTACTAGTAGCCGAAAGAGATGCAGCTCGGGTGCAGCATGAAGATCATCCAGCGGATCTCGGAAGCCAGCAGCGGAGAAGCAGCGTGGCTTCCACGGAGGCCCCACCGGCTGGTGCAGATGCACCGACGATCGAAATTACTGCACCGGAGCCTCTGGTGGTCCAAATTACTGCACCGGAGCCTCTGGTGGTCGAAATTACTTCACCGGAGCCTCCTCGCTACCCCGTGGACGATATAAAGGAGATGAAAGAATGTCATCTGTATTATCCTATCGGGAACATGTCCATGAAGGTAGCCATCGGCAGTGCTTTACCATGTTTACCTGGAGCACTCCACCACAACAACCCCATTCAAGATGGCTATGCTCGTGTCACGGTGGAGGACATAGTCCAAGGGTTTGAGGACCTGGAGATTGACATTGCTACACCTGAAGGGGAGAAAAGACTTGGAGATGTCAAGCGCCATTTCATTCTATGGCAAAAGAAGTTTATCAAGTTTCCAGGCGAGGCGCCAAGGACAACAAGTCCACCCCCCTACGGTGGTGGTGGTGGCGGTGGCGGTGGTGGTGGTGGTGGTGGTGGTGGCGGTTCACCTACACCTCCGTCACGTCAGCCGACGCCGCCCCCCAGTCCACAACGTCCGGCGGGTGATCAGCCGCCGCCCCCCAGTCCTCGTCCGGCGGGTGATCAGACGCCGCCCCCCAATCCACCTCCGGCAAAGAAGCAGAAGCAGTCCTGGATTATTAACCCGGACCCTTATGTACCTAAGACCACAAAGGTACCGGAGCCATCACTGAAGCCTCTCCCCACAAGGCCTTGGGAACGTAGTGCCGAGGAAGTCGACGCGGCCGCGGCTGCTGATTTGGAGAAATGGAAGGCGGACTGCAAGAAGAAAAGAGAGCCCGAGCGCAAGCCAGTATTTTCTGATGAGCAAAAGAAGTGGGCTAAGTCATTTTTGAGCACACCGTCCCAAGCCGCGAAGAATCTGCCTAACGACTATGCACGTGAACTTCGCAGGCAGGCACTCATGTTCAAGGAGAACAAAGAGCGGGAGAAGGCCGAAAGTAAAAAAAGCGGGAAACAAGTTGCCCAGCTCGGGGAACAAAGTAAACAATCGATTGCCCCGCTTATAGTGGAAGCCTTCTGTCCGGATGCCCCCGAGATCATACAAGCTGCGGCAGCACAGGGATTGACTGTAACGAGTGCCAGAGAACAAGCGGCCAACTTAGGTATTACTCTTCGTGAACTGTTAGGCCTTGATGAGGCGCCAGTGAAGGAGGTAGTAATTACATATGTCAAGAATGGGCCTCTCGTCGAGCCTGCGCAGGAAAAGGATCTACCTCCACAAATGAAAGGTCTGCTGAAATGGTACAAGGGTTACATAAAAAATAAAAACGCCAAAGAATATATTTATGCGGAAGTTAGACATGAGCATCACTTCAAACATTACTATGTACAAATTGAACTGAGTGAATTGTTCCAGCTTTTCAATCTGCGCGAGCTCGATAAATCTATCATCAGTTGCTACGTTCTGTAAGTGATTTATTAATTTCTACCCCATCTCGTTCATATTGCCTGCACTATATATATGTCCTAACTATATTGTTGTGTCCGCTATTATACATGCAGAATGAAGATTAAGGAATGCAGAGTAAGGAACATCCATGATGTTGGGTTCATTGACCCACACATCGTTAATGGACATGTGTTGGAGCGTTACCCCGCCGACGTGGAGGCAGACCTGTGGCAGTTTCTTACAAAGCAGGAACTCAAAAGTGATATTCTATTTCCTTACCATTTTGAGTGAGTGTTTCTGTCTTGAGCACATTCTCTTTTGTTTACTCCATGCATGGTATGTGGCCGGCTAATCGATGAGTTATGCATGACGTACTGTGCATGTATCGTGTCCGCAGGTTCCACTGGATTCTGCTAGTAATTAAAGTTAACACCTCAGAATGTCTCGTCCACGACTCTGTGAATATGGATCCAAAGCTTTGGGGCGGCATGAGAAGAATGCTGCAGAAGTAATTATTTTCATTCATTTGCGCTCTATATCGATCGGCCTATTTCGTTCATTTCCTAATATCAAGTAACTAATTAATAACTCTCTTGTTCATTTAATTTTCTTTGCCTCGTAGGGTTTGGAGACGGTTCGTAGATACAAAGGTCGGTGAATTCAAAAAAGAGCTAGAATTCAAAATGTTAAAGGCTAAGAATGCTGGGGATATTCAGCCACCGGAGACCAATCTATGTGGATACTATGTCTGTGAGATGATCCGGAGATACACCTCTGAGCGGGTTCCGAGTGATACCAATGATCAGAGGAATAACCTCCGGTGGATGCTTAGTCCAGAAGCTCGCTTCCGACCACTTCAAGAGGAACTAGCTGGATGGTTCAGCAGGGAAGTCCTCCATCCTAAAGGAGAACACTATTACGAGGACGTAGAACTTTATATGCATTAAATCATGTATGGAAACTTGTTCAAAATTGTATATGGTCATCCGATGATATTGAATATATATTGTATATTCCTCTTGAATTCTTTTTGGTTCTAATTTCAAATTTATTTGAAATTGTACATTCATATGCATGTATGTAGTACCGTAGAATATATGAAACTCCTTCAAAATTAAAATAAAGCACAAAAGAAATAAAACAATACAAATTAAACAGAAAACAGGTTTAAGGGGGGGGGGGGCTAAAACCCTAAACCTGCGGCGGCCTTTAGTCGCGGTTGGCCAGAAGAACCGCGACTAAAGGTCCTCCGCCCCGACGGCCACCTGGCGCCCACGTGGACGGGCCTTTAGTCGCGGTTCTTAAGAAACCGCGACTAAAGGGGGGGGCCTTTAGTCGCGCCCGTTCGGTCGCGGTTGCGCAACCGCGACTAATGGCAGTTGCGAACCGCGACCAAAGGCCCCTTTTCCACCAGTGCATGCTGTCGCGGCCAGACACCGTCGGACCACCACCGCCTACAGTCACATCCAACCAAGGCCGGCAACTGCCGTCCTTTGCCAGCCGCAGCCTGGGCCGGCGGATTGAGCACCAAATCTGGCACCCCACAGGGCCGCCATGGGGGAACCCCAAGCCGAGCCAGACCACACGACCCACGGCCCCGTGACACACCTTCCCCTCCTCTCCTCCGCGCACTCGCCGCACCACCGTACGTCGGCCGCCACTACCATGCCCTGTCAAGCATGGCATCCTCATTGGCTTCCACGTCCCGTGTCGTGCCTTGCCATGTGAGGAGGACGAGATCCCCACCAACGCCGACGCCAGTCACGCTTTGCCCGGCGACGCCTCCAAATGGCGGTGACGAGGGGCCATGGGAAGAGGGCGCTGGAGGGTGGCAGCTAGGGTCCTCCCGGCCTCTTTCGATGGGTCGAGGAGCCGCATTCAAGACCTCCTTGAACCCTTTTGACAAGTTAATTTGTTGGGGTGGGGGATTTTCAGCCTTCTAACACTATCATTTAACAGCTTATAGATTATAAAAACAGCTAAGCTAAGGGAGACTCTAGGCATGTACAGATAAGGACACCAATACCACATCCAACATCAGGATATCATTTACAATCAAATAATGAATCAGTTTATCTTTCCTCATCACCATCATTTTAATTTTTCTCTTTATCATTCACATGTGTGAATCCCTATAGGCAAATGCACAACAGTATGTGAATGTGTGCTACTCATGTTCATAACCAGATATTTTCCATAGAAAAAAAAAACAAATTCCAAATCTCCCAGGCTATATTCACAAGATCTTCTTACCTTTTGCACCATTTCAGCACGTTAGCACATCAAACTACACAGTCATATGTATCGTGCAACATTTCACCTTCATCAGATCCACCAGGAGCGGTTGTGCCTAGAAGCATAAGAAGTCAGGCAATTGACAACAATTCCAAAGAAAGACAAATCACTAAGTGAAGGCAAGAAAGTGTGAGTTAGACAAACATGTTGACAAATACAACTTGAGAAAAAATAACTCACTTTTGCAAATCACATATTATAGATAATCCATAGCTCACTTTTGATACTAGCAATAAACAAGCAAAGCTACATCTATTGTAAATGCAAGGAATATTCCTGGAAGCAGTATACTTGGCTACTCCCTCCGTAAAGAAACTCCGTAAAGTAGTGATCTAAACGCTCTTACATTTCTTTACGGAGGCTTCATAATGCAGTATTTAACTGATAAGAAGATCCAAGACATGGTCTAGAATTTATCACATATAAAACTTGCCCCTTATCATGTTGAGCATACAAGAATAAAACATGCCAAACTCATAAACTCTGGCAACAAGAAACGATTTTGAGCAGGTAGATTCAAATAAATGAAGCCTGATTAGAGCCAAGAAGTGCAATTTATTTGTGTGCTGCAGACAGGGGGCGGAGCTTCGTTGGGGCCGGACCGGGCCAAGGCCCGCCCAGGAATTTCGTGAATCTTTTTATACCTATGCTTTGCTTCGTGCCCACTCAGCCTAGTTACAATCAATTTGCTTGACGGCTCTATCCAGGTCTCCCACTAGCGCGCACAGTAGGAGCAGCCGCTGCCAGCCGGCTACGCGCCTACGCCGTCGCCTGCATCTCGCGCAGTGCCCATCCCCCTCCCAGGTTCTCACCTCCGGCCCTCCACGCGCAAATAGCACAACCTCCTTGTTGCTAAATACACGCTTTCTGCCGCCTGCTCCACGGCCTTTGCACCGGCCAGTCCTGGCTTCGACCATCGGGATCCTGCCGCGGTGCCGCCCAGATTCCTCCGCTGACTGCTGTAGTCCACTGCCAACCAACCAGATGCCGTATGCTGCCGAGTACTAATGCCGAGTAGACCTCAGCTATGTGTTCAACTCGTGATGACCCTACGTTGTGTAATTTCTAATTATCTCTGGAGCACTGTGTTTCTATTATCCATTGGTTGAATTAGGCAACATTAATGCAATTTATTATCAATTCAGATGTAGAATTGCACGATAAAGAGATATTTTTCTTGTATATGGACCATGTAATATGTTTTTGTTAAGTTCATTTCAGTGTATGAAGATCACTGACACAAGGCATAAAAAGATAGAAGATTAGTATTAACTTGTTTGTTAACATAGAGGGGGAGGAAGCCCCACATCCCCCCCCCCCCCCGCCCGCCGCTCCCGCGTCACGGGAGGTTCCCCTCCGTCGCCGGTGCAAGACTCCCTCCTCGCTCACTCTTCCCCCTCGCCGCTGTCGGAGGGCGTCCGCCGGGCGAAGCCCGTGCGGCGCTGGCAGCGGCGGGGCTCTCTCCTTCCTCTCCTGGTCGGGATCTCAGTGGCGCGGGCCGCTGCCCGTGGGGAAGCCGGGTCCGGCGGGGCGTCCTGCGGCAAGTGCAGATCTGGCGGCTTCGGTGCTGGGAGGCGGTGGTGCGACCCCGCGGCGGTGGCGGCGGGGGTATGATCTGGCGCGGCCGATCTGGCCCCCTGGGAGCGGCGGGTGGCGGCGGCCACTGCTGGAGAGGGCATCTCCCCCTTGTCGACGGGGTTTGGCGCCGACACTCGGTGCGCCGTCTTGGCCGTGCTGGGCGGCGAGTCGGCGACGGGCTTGGATTTGATCTGAAGTTGGCGGCTTCACCATGCTTTTCCTCCTCTGCTAGTCTGTCTGCGGGCTTCCTCCGGACGTCCTGCTCGGCTGGTTGGCGGAGCAATGGCGATGCGAGCTCTGGGTCGGGGGAAACCCTTGACCGGCGGTGCCGGTCACGATGTTGGCGACGCTTGCGGCGCCGTTCTCCCTCTGGTGGGCGACATCGAGACCCTCTCCTCGCCTCCACCCCATGGTCCCGGGCGAAAGCCTAAAATCTCTTGATTGGGCGGCGATGGCGCATCGGCGTCGTTTTCTTCTTGAAGACGCTGCCTTGGGAGTCCAGGATGGTCAGGGGCTCGGCGCGGTGGTGGTTTGCCTGTTTCTATCGTGTCCCTGCTCGGCAATGGTGGTGAGCTTCTTGGACTTGGCTCGTGACGGGCGCGATGTATGGGTTCCTGTGAGAGGTGAGGTGGCCAGGGCTCGTCCTCTCCCCGGCAACATGTTGGCCAGTCCATCCGTGCTCGGGGGTGAGCTGTTCTGCCTCCTGACAGGTTGGCGTCCTTCGATCCAGGACGAGAGGGCAGGGGTGCCCTCTTCGGAGGCAGCGGCGGAAGGTAGGACAACAGGGTTGGCCCTTGGGAGTTGATGGAGCGTGGCCTCCCTCCGGTGGCGAATTGCTCCCTTGTCGTGGTTGCGTCGATGGCATGATCGGAGGCCGTCACTTGTTGTTCCGTAGTGTGTGTATCCTTGTCGATTTTCTTTTCTCTTCTTTTTCCTTCTTTGTTGTGGTGATGATTGTAATGTGTGGTTGATGCTTTATATATAAAGCGGGGCGAAAGCCTTTTTCGGTAACATATAGGGCAAAACTTCAATGAGAATACCAAGTAGTGAATAATGCTAGAAATTTTTTTGCACTCTTCCTTAGCTTGGCCCACCCAGCTTTTTTGTTCAAGCTCCGCCACCGGCTGCAGATGTGCTATTCATTTGCAGGAGGGTCTTCAACAAGTGACCAAAAAATCATTTTGGATGGCATGAGTCCATCAAATGTTAATTTTAGTTAAGATAAAAAGCAAGATTAAAACAATATAATTCTTAGATAAAGAATATAAGTAGCTTTGAGATTTCAAACTTGCCAACTAATTTAGTAATTGACATCTGATTATACATATTTACTCATTTAACAATTGACTTGGATCTCACAAGAATGAAAACACAACAACATTGCATGATAACATAGAACACAGTATGGCCGTAAATTAAGTTTGACTATCAAACAGAGGTACAATTGCTAAATAAGATAAAGATGTCAGTTACTTAAGAAGCACAATGAAGAGTCTGACCATGTATCAAATACATACAACTGGATTGGATTACTCCTGTCACCTGGTGTATAGAAACTCGTGCAAGGATGGCAGGAAGAGATAGGCCAGGCTTCATAAAGTCTCTTGGATTGCATTGACTTGAGGTAAACCATGTAGACATTGGCATCCACATATATAAATAGTACATTGTCAGCCTCAGCATAGCCCACTATAATTTCCATCCGCCTTCTCCTAGACCCAATCTGAGGAGGGAGCCCAAGAGTATTATGCATTTCAACAGTCTTCCACAGGACCCATGTAGCAACACCATGACAATTGGAGCTCCTCTGCCACATTTGGATGCGAGAGCAATACAATATGGCCAGGCCAAGAGCACCATCCTCACCTTGGATGATATGAGGGCTGCCATGGCAGAAATCATTCGTCACGGGAGGCCCTCTGATCACAGCTAAGCTCTCCTCACCCAAATCAATCTCAAGTATGCCATCGCTGATATCATAAAGCAAAAACTAAAGCCAACAAGGATCCCATAAGAACCATCATCCCAAACGGCAGCCGGTGTCGAGGTGAGGTTGCCCCATGCGCCAATCTCCGAGGAGTAAACACAGGCCATGGTTCTGTTATCCTCTCTGCGTAGGGACACTAGGACCACCTTAAAGGGGCTCGAGCTGCAGCTGCCGTGCACATGGTCATGGTCGGTGGCAGCGCAGAGCACCGCCCCGCTGAACTCGTCTTCGCCGAAAGCCGGCGGAAGGGCCACGTGGTGCTGGCCACCGGTGACCAGGTCGCACACAATGAGCTGATTCCTCACCTGGTCGACGAGGAGGGCGCGGCCGTGGCGGCACGCGAGCATGTAGGTGCTTGAGCAGCCGCCGGTTTGACATTGCAGGTCGAAGTGCTCAGGAGGGATGCGGTCGGGAGGATCTAGGATGGACCTGAACACCATGTTGTCGCCGCTGTGCTCGAAGACGCCGATGAGAGGCGGCTTCCGGTGGTGGGCGCGGAAGCGGATGAGGAACTTGGGGTCGGTGACGAGGCCCCGCCAGTGCTTGCAGACGGCGGAGGCGTGGAGGAGGGAGGATGGCAGCGGCGGGAGGAGGAGGAGGATCTCACGGAGGAGATCTTCGTCTTCCAGCGGGGAGCCTGGCGCCGCCGGCGAGCTGCCGCAGCGGCGTGCCATTTCGGCGCCCTCGCTCTGATCCATGTCGTGGATTGGGGATCGAAGATCACGCACGCACACTCCGGCGGAGGCGGTGGCGATCTCCCAAGTCCCGGCTGCATAGTTGCACTGCCATCTGCCGCTGCCTCTACACCTTGAGTGTAGAGGTTGATCAAAGCTTGGTTGGGTCTTCACACCCACGACCTCTCCCAATGAGCCACTCACCACTCCGTCCATGATTGGTCGACTCCATTGGCCATTTGTAGCAAGGCCTTGGCAACCCTCTCGAAGCTTACCGGTTCATTTGGAATGAGAGAAACGCGAGGATCTTCTAGAAGAAATATATTCCCCCACAATCAACTTTTAACTTTCTCAAGAACGATGCAATAATCTAGTACTATTATTATTATTATTATTATTATTATTATTATTATTATTATTATTAGGTGATGTAATTTGCTTGTGAAGAACTAAAGCTGTGGCATAGCTGTAGCGCAACTACTGACTATGAAATAATCTAGTACTCGTACTATTTGTTCCTGACTCCTGTGATCTTGTTGCATGTGGAAACATGCAATAGCTGCCAACTGATAGAGAGGATGGAGAGAGCTCCAACTGCAGTATCCATGCCCAAGCGATAAAATGTAATCATCTTTGTGGAGAGCCCAGGTGACAAATTGCGCTGCTTCAGCCGCTGCTGATGTGTTTTTTTTTTCATACTACTGAGCTCAAACTTTTGTACAGTGGTAAATATGAACTACTCCCTCCGTTCCAAAATAGATGAAGTTAGTACAAAGTTGAGTCATCTATTTTGGAGCGGAGGGGGTATCTCTGATTTATGAAGACAGGCAAAGCTTTGCATCTTTCAAAAAAAAAAAGGGTGCGGCAAAGCCCAGGGTGTCAGGCCAACTCCACCGCAAGACCCCAAACGGACGTCCACATCTGTCTTTTGGACGTCCGTTTGGGTGCGATTTGGTGGACGTCCAGGGGGCGGACAGCCGCTTGGAGAATCCTCGCCCACCGCGCACGAGCCGTCCTTGACCCCAAACAGACGCGCCCCGCCCCAATCTCCTCCGCCTCGCCATCGTCCCATCCAGTCCCGTGCTCCGCCGCCCCGCCCCGAGCTCCTCCGCCTCGTCGCCATCCCGAGCCGCGCCCTCCAGCTTCGGCCCTTGCAAGGGCTGCCGTCCCGTCGGCCTCCAGCGCGGGGCGCGTCCAGGGGAGCGCGACGACGTGTGCGCCCGCGTCCCCGCCTCGAGCTCGTCCGCCTCGCCGCCGTCCCGAGCTACGCCCTCCAGCTGCGGGTCCTGCAAGGGCTGCCGTCCCGCCGGCCTCCAGCGCGGGGCGCGTCAAGGGGAGCGCGGAGGACGTGCGCGTCCGCGTCTCGCCGTGCGTGTCCCCGCCCCGAGCTAATCCGCCTCGCCGTCGTCCCGCCCCGTCCTCAACTCCTCCGTCGCAGCCGCCCCACCCCGCCTCGCCGCTGTGGCGCCACGCCCGTGCAGCAGCCCGCCGCACGTGCCCTGGCCATGCCGCCCCGACCCGCCTCGCCAGCACCCAGAGCCACGCCCTCGCCCGTCCTGGTTGCGTCCACCCAGCTGCTGCTGCTGCTGCCCAAGCACTAGCATCCAGCTTCTGCTGCTCACGGCGGCGGACGCGGCGGCGGGCGCGGGGCACGTAGTTGCGGACGCGGCGGTGACGGACGGGCGGCGGCCGGCGAGGCAGCAACAAGAGCAACGAGGTCCCGAGTGGCTTGGTGTGGGTCACTGACCTGTGGGCCAATGGCGGACATGAGCGGACGAGAGGACGCGAGGGGCACGTCCGTTTTTGTCCGCCCAGACGCATCCCTGGCCCAAGTTTGGTCTGAATTTGAGGTCGGGCCGGATCGAAAAGGACGCCTACGGACAGCTTTGTCCGTTTGGGTGCTTCCGTTGGGCCATGTTTTACCTCAAACGGACGACCCCGGATAATTTGGAGTCGTGCGGTGGAGTTGGCCTCAGTCCAAACACCATTTTCCTCCCTCTAGTCTGATATCCTGCGGCGCACTAGTTATTTCAGGCAGCCAGGCCCACACTTGTCCTTCCTGCATTTAATCTCAAGGACTATGGACTACTGCGATGAGGACTGGTGGACTATGACCACTGTGATGACATGTTTTTCATATCATAGCTGACAGGACCTGACAAGCGCAACCATATGAAGAAAGCAAGATATGACTGAAATCCGACATGAAGTTATAACGAGGGCAAGCTGTAGTTCTATGGATTAAGTCCTCAAAAGCTCAAAAGCATCTCGCTACATTGGAAACTTCGGTAGAGTAATGCACGGTAAGTTCTTTTAGATAAGATATAGATAACGCCGATTGCATGCAATCCGACAGACCCAGTGAGAACTTCAGCACCCATTCCTTCACCTGCAGAGAAGAAACTCATTATCAGCTCATCCATATAAATAAGAGCTATGTAACGAATATCATATTCCTGGCTATATCTTCTAGGAGTACCAGTGACAACAAAATAAATCTTTGAACCTTCTTAGCACGTTAATTTGTTGGGCGGGGCACTTGAAGCCCTTTGTCACTGTAATTTAAGAGTTTTGTGCATTATGAAAACAGCTAAACCAAGGATGACTCTAGGCATCTCCAGATAAGCACACCAACGCCATATTCAATCTGGATACAATTTACGATCCAAAAAGGAGTCATTTATCTTTCCTCGTCAGCATCATTTCAAGTGTTGTCTTTTTTATTCAAACGTGTGGGCCCCTATAAGCAAATGCACAGTAGTTTGTGAGTGCATGCTACCCATGCATGTTCAGCCGGATATTTTCTGTAAAAATAATAATTCAAACAATCCAAATCTATCAAACTACATTCAGTAGATCTTCTTACATGTCGAAACATTTCAGCACACAAACAAGATAGTCATCCTATGTATTATGCAACATTCCAGCTAGCTCCATCAGATCTACCAGCAGCGGTTGTGCCTAGAAGCATAAGAAGTTCAGACAATTAACAACGGTTCCAAGGAAAAGACAAATCCATAAGAGAAGGCAACAGAGAGTCAGTTACACATATGAGCTGACAAATACAACTAGAGCAAATAATTTATAGCTCAGTTTTCACACTAGCAGTAGACAAACAAAGTCATATCATAATGAAGGTTTAGTTCGTAAGAACCAATACATGGTCAAGATTTTATCTCATGTAAACTTGTCCCATATCATGTAAAGCATACAACATTAAAACACACCAAACTAATAAATTCTGGCAATAATAGTGAATTTAGGCATGCAGATGCAGGTTTCAGTAAATGAAGCATGATTAGAGAAGAAGTGCAATTTATTTGTGTGCTGCAACGTACTATTCATTTGTAGGAGGGCCTTCAAACAAGTGGCAAAAATCATTTCACAAGGCAGATCCACCAAAAGTTGTCATGTTTCTAGTTAAGAGAAAAAAGCAAGATTAAAACAAACAAAAGTACTGGACAACGAATGTAAGTAGCTTTGAGATTCCAAACCTGCCAACTAAGCTACTAACTGAAACTTGATTATAAATATTTACTCATTTGACAATTGATTTGATTCTCCCAAGAATGAAGAAAACAACATTTGGGGAAACTAGAATAGAAATGGAGGTTAGTGTGATTTTTTTCCCTTGCCATATATGTTTTTAAGGCGGTAAGGCGAGGCGAGGCGCTAGGGGGGCGCCTCAGTGCCTAAGCGCTAAGGCATAAGGCGAGGCGATGCCTTAGAGACTTGTAAGCAACAGAATTAAGTAGAATTTGATAGGCATTAGGCAACTAGGCATACAGCCATACACCGCCGGAGAGGTGCTGCTTGCTTGTTGTTCT
>NC_057801.1:56749879-56755362 GCF_018294505.1 Triticum aestivum | reverse complement strand
GAGAAGCTGCTGTAGAGGAGGGGGAGAAGCTCAGATCCAGCCTGGGGGTGGGGGGAAACTGAAAATCGTTACAGGTCTCTCTCTCTCTCTCTCTCTCTCTCTCTCTCTCTCCCTCTCTCTTCCTCTAGTACCTGTTGGCGCCAAAATAGACTTTCCCGCCCTTTCCTTCCCTCTCAGTTATCTGTTTCCCGCCTAAACCACCCAGCTTTGTCTAACGCGTCCTTATTTGCCTAAGGCAGGCAGAGTGGCGCCTAGGCGGACGCCTTGGACGCCTTAAGGACTAAGGCGGTCGCCTTAGGCACACATGTAAGGCAAGGCCGACGCCTTGGCTCCTGGGGGCGCCCTGACGCCTAGGCGTCGCCTAAGCGACGCCTTAAAAACAGAGCTTGCCATGTCAAGTAGAAAACTTTGAAAATGCCAAAACTAATAAATTCTAACAGCAAAACTAATCTTGGGTATTCCATTTCAAATAAACATAGCTCAAGAGACAAGAAATTCAATTTAGTTCTGTGCGCTACAAATGTGCTAGCCACCAAGGGGATAGGTCATCCACAAGTGACAAAAACACTGTTATGCAGAAAGTATTGTTTCAACGAAAGTGGTTGTATGGAGTAAAGATTAATAACCAACTTTAAAGGTTCCAAACATGTCAACTGAATTACTCATTTGACATCTGATGTGGTATTTAAGAAGAGTGAAGACAGCCATATTGATATTCGAACATTTCAAATGAGTTAACCATTTGACATTTGGTTTAACATTATTACTTACTTGATAGTTAATTCGTCATCTCCCATAGATGAAGATAACTACATTGAATGATAACATATAAAGCAATATGGCTATAAGTTTGAACACTAGAGAATTGCAAAGAATGTATCTGAAAATCCATGTGGTGATGTGCATAACACCAGAATAAGATTAAGTTACTACTGCAATATGAGGACCAAGGATGAAAAATCACCTGGCAGATAGAAACTCTTGAAAGAATGGAAGTGAGTATAATAACCATTTTCACACAGTTTCCTAGACTTCATCGACTTAAGTTGAACCATATAGGCACTTCGACCCACAGATAAAACAAGAAGTTTTACCGAAAAAGGCTTTCGCCCCGCTTTATAAATAAAGCAAACCGCCACAAGACATACAACCACAACAGATCCACACACACACACCACCCAAGTACCACAACAAAGTATTAAGGTTCTGCTGAGGGCACATCTCAACAAGCCCAGAAGAAAGAGAAAAAAACAAAGCCTGCCCAGTGCAGGCGATCTAGTCAGGCTCCGGGGGAGGCGGCGGCGGCGGGGGCGACAGGCGGACGGCCATCGAGCGGAGATCGGCGATGAAGGCAGAGATGGCGTCCCGATCCAGGGGGCAGCTAAGCGGCCGCCAAAGCTACAAGAAACCCAAGAATTTGTAGAGAGCATTAGTAGCGCGACGAAGAGGAGTACGCTGGATCACTAGCTTATTGCGAACGTTCCAAAGCGTCCAGGCAAGGACCCCAACTCGAGCCACCTAATGTGGCGAGAGGACGAAGGGGACAATTGGAGTTCAGCAAATAAGTCCGGGAAATTGGTGTGACACCAACTCCCACCGACAATCTCGCGAAAGCAGCTCCAGAGGAACCGGGCGGAGACGCAGGCGAAGAAGATGTGGTTGGAGTCCTCGGGAACAACACAGAGGGGGCAGATACCAGTGCCCGGGCCATTACGCTTGCGGACCTCCACACCGGACGGGATCCGTCCACGGATCCACTGCCACATGAAGATGCGAATCTTCAGGGGGACGCGGACGGACCACACCATCGATAGGGGGAGGGGAGCGGAGGAGGGGGCAATGGCCAAGTATAGCGATTTGGTAGAGCACTGGCCCGACGGCTCCAGGTGCCAGCGCACAAGATCCTGATCCCCATCCACCACCGGCTCATGAAGAGCAACGCAGTCAAGCAACTCACGCTAGGCGGCGGATTCCGCCGGCCCAAATGGCCGATGGAAAGAGAGGCGCCCTAAGTCAAGAAGGGCCCTATCAACAGAGATCATGGGGTTGATAGCGATAGAGAAGAGGGTGGGGAAGCGGGCCGCAAAGGGAGAGTCACCGCCACAACGATCAAACCAGAAGAGCATCGAGAGGCCGGACCCCACCGAGATAGAGGTACCAATGCGGAGCACCGGAAGAAGCTAGACAAGGGACTGCCAGAACTGAGAACCTCCCGATTTCTGGCAGAAGGCAAGGGGTTGACCACGCAGGTACTTATTCCAGATAATGTCCAGCCAGACGCCACCATGACCCTGCGTGATACGCCACAGCCATTGGGATAGAAGGGCAATATTCATCCGTTTAGAGCACATGATGCCCAATCCACCCTGCTCCCTGGGCTTGCAGATGTCAGGCCAGCTGACCATGTGATACTTCTGCTTGCCATGCTCGCCAGCCCAGTAGAATCGGGACTGGATTTTGGCGATCTCCTTATGGAGAGATTCATGGAGGCTGTAGAAACTCATAAGAAACAAGAGGAGGCTGGAGAGGGAGGAGTTGATAAGGATAGTCCGGGCCGCCTTGGAAAGCCACCTCCCCTGCCAGGGCTCGCATCTGGTCTGGAGCTTGGTCACGGAGGGGCGTAGGTCTGCGGCAAAGAGGCGCGAGTCACTAATGGGCGTCCCAAGGTAGGTAGTGGGGAAAGAGCCCATGCGGCAATTAAGTCTGTTGGCAATGGGCACAGACTCAGCGGGGGAATATCCCATCACCATAACATCGCTCTTATCGAAGTTGATCTTGAGGCCCGACATCTGTTGGAAGCAAAGAAGGAGGAACTTGAGGTTGGTGATGTCCATCTCCGAGCCTTCGACCATGATGATCGTGTCGTCATCATACTGGAGGATGGAGATTCCCGAGCCCCCAGAGAGGTGGGGGGTAATACCTCGGATGTGGCCCGCGGCTTTAGCCTTATCGAGAATGGAGGCCAAAGCGTCCACGACCATATTGAAGAGGAACGGGGAGAAGGGGTCGCCTTGGCGCACCCCACATAGGGTAGGGAAGAAGGGACCGATCTCGCCATTGATGCTGACCGCCGTGCGACCGCAAGAGACCATTTGCATGACTCTCGTGATCCACCGGTCGTCAAAGCCCTTCCGAAGAAGGACTTCCCTAAGGAAGGACCAGCTAACCGTATCATAGGCTTTGTGAAAATCGATCTTCAGAAAGACCGCCTTCAGGCGCTTGACCCGGACCTCATGAAGAACCTCATGAAGCACCAGGACACCATCCAGGATGTACCGACCCTTAATGAAGGCTGATTGGTTAGGGTGGGTAATCCGATCTGCAAGCAGGGTCACCCTATTGGCGTACCCCTTGGCCAGGATCCGAAAGATCACGTTAATGACCGTAATCGGGCGGAACTGGCGGATGTCAGTCGCCCCAGGGACCTTGGGGATGAGGGAGATGGTCCCAAAGTTGAGGCGGCCTAGGTCAATAGATCCCACGAAGAATTCATCAAAGATGTCCATGACCTCTGGTTTAATCACGTTCCAGAAGGTCTGGAAGAAAATGACCGGAAGACCGTCCGGGCCCGGAGCAGAGGAGGAGTTCATACCCTTGATGGCCTCCCAGACCTCCTGCTCAGAGAAGGGGGCCGTCAGGGACGCGTTCTCTGCGTCAGAGACAAGTTGGGCGCCGGCCCAACAATCAGGGGCGAGGGAGATGCCGCTCCGAGGAGCGAGAGAGAAGAGGAAACGATAGAAGCCGTCGACATGGGAGTGGATGTCCCGGGGGTCCTGGAGGAGGGTTACCCCATCCCAAAGGCAGGGAATGGTGCTGCGTCTACGGCGCCCATTGGCAATCGCCTAGAAGTAAGCCGTATTCGCGTCACCCTTCAGGACCCAACGCTAAGCGCCCCGAAGGCGCCAATAGGCTTCCTCATTGGTGTAAATCACGGAGAGCTGGTCTTCGAGGTCATAGCGGGAGAGCCACTCGTCCGGGGAGAGACCCACCGCGTCAGCCCGAAAGTCGAGGGCTTGGATCGCGGTGAGCAACGCCTTCTTACGCTCCCTGGCGTCACGGCCCAGGTTGGCTCCCCAGCCCTTCATAAATTGCCGGCCATGCTTCGCATAGAAGTGCCACGCGTCAATAGCAGAAGGGGGGCGAGGGTGGGGGTGGGCCTGAGCCTCGATCCACCAAGCACAGACGGTGTCGGTAAACCCGGCCTGGGAAAGCCAGAAGGTCTCAAACCGGAACCGAGGGGGGATCGGCGGACGCTCGTCCGCGGAGGAGAGGAGCAAGGGGACGTGGTCGGAACCAATCCGGGTGATGGCGCGAAGAGAGGCTAGGGGGCATCGGAGGTCCCATTTCGGGGAAACTAGGACCCTGTCCAAGACGGACAGGGTCGGGGAGGCTTGTCGGTTGGTCCAAGTAAAAAGGGCCCCAACCCGATCAATCTCCCGGAGGGCGAGGTTGGCAATGAAGTCGTTAAACATGTCCATCCGGGCAAAGCAAACATTGCCATTGTTCTTGTCCTCCGCAACGCGCAGCAGGTAGAAGTCGCCCCCGACAACCATGGGGAGGGAGGCGGCCGAGATTTTCCGGTGGAGCTCCTCCAAGAAGGAGGCCGACCTACTATGATCGGCCGGTCCATAGACAATGATGATCTCCCACTTGAAGTTGAGCGACCTCTCGAAAAGCTCCATGCTGACGAAGAATTCGCCCCTATCCATGCTACCCACCTCAAAGGTGGCATCCTTCACACCTAAAAGGATGCCACCCGAGTGCCCCGCGCTCCCACTAGAAGGGAGCCAGTGCCACGCAAAGAGGTTAGAGCTCAGTCGGTCAAGCTCAGGGAGCGCAAAATCGCGACGCATGGTCTCTTGCACAGCCACAATGTCAATGTGCTCATCTCGCATGTATTCCACTAACTGGCGGCGGCGGCCATCATGGCTGAAGCCACGGATGTTCCAGAAGAGGGCCCGCATTAAGGAGCCATTGAGGGGCTGCTTGACCCCAGAACACAGGAAGCGCTAAGCGCACGAAGGGCCGCCGTGTGGGAGCGGGTGCGTCCCCGAATCTCCGGCACGGCCACAGAGGGAGGAGGGGCCGTCGGCTGCGGCCGAGGCGGAGAGGAAGATCCCCCAGACGTAGGGGCGGCTGGGGGAACGAGGAGGGCCACCCGGGCCTCTGCAAGTTTCCCATCGAGAACCTCACGGGCTCTGATGGCCGCGATCTGGGCGAGAGGGGGGCCAACTTCCCCTCGGAAAATGATCGCGGAGTCGGAGGCCACTTTGGCGAGATGACCCAGCGGAACAGACTCAAGCGCAGAGAAAGAACAAGACGAAGCAGAGGGGGGAATGGAGGGCGTACCTGGCTCCAGGTTACGGGCGGTAGCGCGGAGCTCCGCCCGCTCGGGGATGGGCAGCGCCGGGCTGCCCTCAGGGTGGGCAGCGTCCAGCCGAGCACTCCGGCGGGAGGCCACCACCGGGGAGGAGGCTGACCGA
>NC_057801.1:56748800-56749630 GCF_018294505.1 Triticum aestivum | reverse complement strand
GCCGCCCCCGCCCCAGGAGACGACGGAGGGGAGGGCAGCAGTCCCGACCCAGCACAGCCGAGGAAGATCTGGGCCGGCGGTGATGGTGCGGCCAGAGGGGGAGGAGGCGCACTGGGGGCCGGAGAGCAGGCCTCCGAGGGAGCCCGTGGAGACGACGGGGCCGGAGGAGCGTCAGGCTGCGGGGAGGAGACGACGACAGGGGGAGGCGAAGCTGGAGTGGGGGGGGGGGACAACCACAGGAGGCGTCCCCCCACCCGCGGGCGCCGCCGAAGAGTCGAAGAGCAGGCCACCGAGCAGGCCGACCGGGGCCAGCACAGGTGGCGGGGTGGAGGTGGGCAGGGGAGCGGGACGGGGAAGGGGAGAGGAGGCGGCGGCGCACAGGGACGGGGGCAGAGGGAGACCACGGGGAGGCCAAATCGAGCAAAAGCCCCCTCCGCTGGGCCTAGGGCACGGGGTTGGTCCACCCAGATTGGGCCGGCCTGCGAGTGGAGGGGGGCGACCCGTGGTGGGCCGCGCAGGGGCCACCGGGTGCGATGGGCCGGGGCCCAGCAGCCCAGCAAGCCCCGCCGGGGCGGGGGAGAGCGGGGGTGGAGGGGAAAACCCTACCGAAAGCGGCCAGCGGCGCCGCCGCCGCCGCCGGACCGGCGAGGGCAGCGGGAGGGGGCCGGGCGACCCGGGCCGTCTGCACATGGAGCCCGGAGGAGCCGAAATGCGCTATGAACGGCCGGTACGGCGCCGGGCGTGGCGACGGGACCGGGAGGAGGGGAGGGAGGGAGAGGGATATCAGGGGGGAAGGAGGAGCCGGCGGCTGGGCCCCCACCGCCGGCCGG
>NC_057801.1:56711599-56748401 GCF_018294505.1 Triticum aestivum | reverse complement strand
CGCGTCCTCCGCGTAGTCAGCCCACCGGAAGGGAGCCGCTGGGGCGACCGGCGCGGAGGGCGGCAGCGGGCCGCGGCCGGAGAGGCCGCCAGGGAGGGGGCGGGGAGGGGCGCCGGCGGCGCGGAGGCAGAGGCGGCGGAGGGGCCCGCGAAGGCGCCAGCGGAGTCGCCACCAGAATTTTTCCATCTGTATCCTCAACGAATCCCAGCAATCGTCTCAGACCTGGCATCTCTCCTTGAATATGGGGAGGGAACCCAAGAATTGTGCGCATGTCAATGATCTTCCATAGCACCCATGTGGCAACACCATGGCAATTGATATTCCTCTGCCACATCTGTAAGTGAGGGTATGACAATATGGCAAAACCAACATCACCATCCTCAGCCTGGATGATCAAATGGCTGCCATGGCCAAAATCATCTGTAACAGGAGGCCCCCGAATCACAGATAGGCTCTGCTCGTCCAAATCAAACTTAAGTATGCCATCACTTAGAGAATCCAACAACCAATAAAGTACATTACCAACAAGCAACCTAGAGACACCAGAATAAAAAAGGTAATGTGAAACAGCAGCTGAGATGATATCGCCCCATATGCCAGTCTCTGAGGAGTAAACACAAGCGGTGAGTGGAAGATTGTCTCCAACATCAGAGATCAACACGACCTTGAAGGGGCTCAAGTGGCAGCTTCCATGAACATGGTCATGGTCGTTGGCGGCGCAGAGCACATCCCCGTTGACCCGACCATTGACTTAGAATTCCGGCGGAACGGGCACGCTGTGCTGCTCGCGAGTGATGGGGTCGCACACGATGACCTCACGCCGACCCTAGTCTATGAGAAGAACGCGACCGTTGCGGCAATCGAGCAGTCTGACCCGCGACATGGTGCGGTTGCGGCCGCAAACTTGGCGGAGTTGCAGATCGAAACGCTGAGAAGGGATGCGGTCGGGAGGATCCAGGATGGAGATGAAGACTATATCATCATCGCTGCGCTGGTTGAACACACCGAGGAGGGGCGGCTCCTGATGATGGATGCGGAAGCGGTGTCGGAACTTGGGGTCGGCGGCGACGCATCGCCACTGCTTGCAGACGGCGGAGGCCCGGAGGAGCGAGGAGGGCTGCGGCGGGAGAAGGTGGAGGATCTCCGCCAGGAGATCGTCGTCTTCCAGCGGCGAGGCCAGCGCTACTGGGAAGCTGCCGCGGCGAAGGCGACTGCGACGGATCGCTCCGGCGCCCTCGCCGGTCGCCTGGATCTGGGAACGAGGGCATTTGCTGCGCCCCTGAGCCACTCCGGCTCCCACCTCGCTCGCATGAACCTGGGGATGACTTCGTCCGCCTCGTCACTCGGGTGGGTTTGGGAACGGCGGCGGCGGCGGGCGTTCATTTGGGTGGAGCGAAGACCTAGCTAGCGGAGTGGCAGCAGTGAGTTCACCCGTGGTTGTGGCACTGGGCCTTGACTGATAAAGTGGTGGTGTTGGGCCCCATTCACTCCCTCTCTGTTGTAGAGGATGACAGACGAAAATCTTTCCCTTTCTTTCTCCCGAGGCGACTCCGTCGCCATCGTCGAGTTTTTCCCTTCCCACCCCCGATCTTCCTTAACTGGTGACCGATTCGGGCCGACTACGGGGGAATCTTGTATCCCTACCCGGCCTTGATCGTTACTGGTTGGGCGAGGGGGAGTTTTGGGTCAGCTTCACAAGCCCGATCGAATCTCATCTCGGGCTAGGGTACATGATGGCGTCGCTCAGGAAAGACCAGGCGGAGGTGGCTGGATCTTCATCCACGGCGGAGGTGGAACAACTAATGGCAGAAGTAGGGCTTCGAGAGGAAGACCTAGATGATGTGGTTTTTGATGAAAAAGAAGCTCCTCCGGCGGCAGCAAGGTGGATGGCAGTCTGTAGGGTTCATATCTCTAAACCCTATAGTCAGTATTGGTTTTTTAAGAACATGCGATCAACTTGGGATCTTGCGCATGACGTGAAGTTTCGTCCTCTTGAGGAAAATCGTTATACGCTGCAATTCTTCTGCCTTGGTGATTGGGAACATGTGATGAACGATGGACCCTGGAATTTCAGAGGCAACACGGTGATACCGAAACCGTATGATGGAATCACTAAACCCACACTAGTAAATCTGGACTATATCAATATTTGGGTGCAGATCCATGATGTGCCGGATATGTATGCCCATCTGGTTCCAGCGTTAGCGGCAAAGGTTGGTCAGGTCCTGTTCACCGAGCCGCTGACTCAAGACTTTGCCGCTAACTTTGTTCAATCTGGTTCCAGGGTTAGCGGCAAAGTTTGGGTGAGAATCAATGTGCACAACCCTCTGAAAAATGCGGTGTCTATGATCCGTGATTCAAAGAGGCAGATCTATTGCGTGAGGTACGAACGCCTACCAGATTGGTGTGCTGTTTGTGGCCACCTCGGGCATGTCTATAAGGAGCATGGCGATGGGATTCACCCCCCATCTGCGTTGTATTTCAAGGATCTCCGTGCAAGCTGGCAGATGAGGACAGGGGCAGGCCCTGGAGGAGGAAGGGGACGAGGCCCGAGAGGAGGCCGGCGTGGTGGTGGCACAACAGGCAGAACACATGGGCCAGCAGGAAACGATAAAGGGGAAGAAGTGGACCATGATGCTGTGATGGACGAGCTGATGAAAACAGGAAGCAATCTTCGAACCAGCAACTCTCTCTAGGTGGCTCGACCCTGCCTCCAGGTCAGAAACCACTTTTGGCAGTTCCCCCTAGTACCTCTACGCCTGAGAGCCCATCCTCCAAACAAGAGCAGAAGCGGTTGCAAACCAATACAGACAAGAACATGGAGAAGAAGGGATCAGTTCCTGTTAAACCACAAGATGCAAAATCGGCGACCTCCCGCGGGGAGGATCGCCGGGCACAACGAATCTACTATGTTGGAATTGTCGCGGTGCGGGCAAAGCTGCGACAATTCGAGAGCTTCGCGATTTAGCGAAGCAATCTGCCCCGATAGTGCTATGTATAGTGGAAACACAAATCTCTAAAGCACGTGTCGAGAGTCTTGCTGATACTTTAGGTTTTAATCATGCTTATGCAGTTAGTAGTGTGGGCCGAAGTGGTGGTATTGGTTTGTTTTGAAATGATGGAATTAAAATTGATGTGTTTGGTTACTCTGAGTACCATGTTGATGCAAACGTCTCGGGCCCGAATCAAGAATAATGGCGTCTCACGTGTGTATACGGCGAGGCACAAGTGGCTGACAGATACAAGACTTGGGACCTTCTAAAGTCTTTGGTGTCTGCGAGCTCTCTACCATGGCTATGCATAGGAGACTTCAACGAAGTTTTGCACCCTCATGAACACGTGGGAGTGGGACAGAGGAGACGCTCACAAATCCAAGGGTTTCGTGACGCTGTCGATGTGTGTGCACTAAAAGATCTTGGATTCACAGGGAAATAGTGGACCTTCGAGAAGAAGACGCCAGGAGGTGGATACTGCCGGGTACGTCTGGATCGGGCCTTGGCCAATTCGGATTGGAACGCCATGTAACCTCATGCGATCTTAAGCCATGAAACTGGGGCGGCCCAGATCACTGCCCGATCAGATTACAATTGGAGCCTCCGACACCGGCACAAGTATCATCGAGGCTGTTCCGGTATGAAGTTTACTGGGAAAGGCACGGGGACTTCGGGTCCTCTCTCCAAGCCATGTGGAGCGGCGCTTCCGAGGGCCAGACAGTAGAGCAAATGAGCAGAAAACTAAGTGATTTGTCGGCTTCGCTGAAACAGTGGAGTGGGGCTACCATAGGCTGTGTTGCAAAGGAGATAAAAAATTGAAAACGGAGTTAGGAGTTTTACAGAATGACCCCCAAAGAAGTGAGCCATCACATGCAGAGATAAAAATTTCAGACCGTCTAGTCGAGCTCTATCATATGGAGGAGATGATGCAACAGCAAACATCCAGGGTGGACTGGTTCAAGGATGGTGACAAGAACACTAAATTCTTCCAGAGACGTGCTAGCATGCGTCGATGCAAGAATACCATCAAGTCGCTTGAACGCCCGGATGGATCAGTAACAAGTGATCAAGCTGAGATGGCTTCACTAACAAATGAGTTCTACAAAAAGTTGTCCTGGTGAAGGTTACACATGCAATGAACGAAGGCCTCACAACTTCTTATACGAGGGAAGAGGTGAAAGCAGCCCTCTTCCAGATGTATCCCAAAAGGCCCCAGGCCCTGACGGATACCCGACGCATTTCTTTCAAAGGCATTGGGAGTTGTGTGGCACTGAAGTAACCAACGTTGTTCTTCGGATTCTTCGAGGAGAAGAGAGTCCTGACACGATAAATGAGACTATCCTAGTCCTCATTCCAAAGGTGAAGGATCCCACTAACTTAGCTCAATTCAGGCCTATTAGCTTGTGCAATGTACTTTACAAAATTGCTTCCAAGGTGTTATCTAATAGGCTGAAACAAATCCTTCCTGATATTATATCCGAAGAGCAGTCTTCTTTTGTTCCAGGGCGTCTGATCATGGACAATATCATAACTGCATATGAATATTTGCGCTTTATGAAGAGAAACAAAGCTTAGAGGAACATATTTTGTGCTGTCAAACTCGACATGATGAAGGCTTACGATCGTGTTGAGTGGAACTATTTGGAGGCTATTATGACCAAGCTGGGGTTTGCACCATCCTGGGTTGCTTCGGTCATGAGAATGGTCACATCGGTGAAGTTTTTTGTTTTGTTCAATGGTGGTAAACTTGAACAATTTTCCCCCTCAAGAGGAATCCGTCAAGGAGACCCTATTTATCCATACCTGTTTTTGATTGCAGCGGACGGCCTTTCGTGCCTTTTCAAAACCCAACCTGAATCATCGCACCTCACTCGAGTGGCACCGACAGCACCGCCGGTAAGCCACTTATTATTTGCGGATGATAAGCCTGCTGTTTGTCAAAGCCAGCTCTGTTGGAGCAAATGAGTTGTCTGCCTTAATGGAAAGCTATTGCAATGCCTCGGGCCAAAGGATCAACCTTGCAAAATCATCAGTCTTCTTTAGCAAGGGGTGTCCTTCCTCTTTAAAAACTGAGATGAAGAATGATATGAATATTCCAAATGAATTGCTCTTTGATAAATATTTGGGAATGCCATCTGATGTGGGAAATTGCAAGAATGGGGCTTTCAAGTTTCTAAAGGACCGAGTATGGAACAAGGTCAAGGGTTGGTTGGAAAAGCTTCTGTCAGCAGGTGGGAAAGAAGTTCCTATAAAATTGGTGGCGCAGACAATTCTAGTCTATTTCATGTCATGTTTCAAGCTTCCACGCGGTCTTTGTGAACATATCAACTCCTTGATTAGGAAGTTCTGGTGGGGCAGCAAAGAGGGAAAACGGAAACCTAGCTGGGTCTCTTGGAGAACAATGACACAACCAAAATATTGTGGAGGCCTTGGTTTCCGTGAAATTGAACTTTTCAATCTCTCTCTCCTCGCTAGACAGGTATGGCGAATTGTGATTGACCCGGAATCACTCAGTGCCTGAACTCTAAAGGCCAAGTATTTCCCTACAGGAGAGTTTCTACAGGCTGAACTAGGCTCAACCCCATGCCAAATATGGCATGCCATCATCGATGGCCGCAAGGTACTCACGCAAGGGATGATCAGGAGAATAGGTAATGGTCACTCGACGAGCATATGGCATCACAACTGGTTGCCGAGACCCTCAAACATGAGGCCAATTGTGAGCAGAGTGGCCCACCCTCCTTAGATGGTGAACGAGCTGATTTTACCTAGTGCTGAATGGAACCGTATGCTAATTGACGAAGTTTTCCTGCCAACAGATGCTGCAACTATATATTCTATCCCATTATGCACATGGCATATCGATGATTTCTGGTCCTGGGTACATGAAAGAAGCGGGGTGTTTTCAGTTCGTTCCTCTTATCGCATGCTAGTTGAAACTAAGCTGACGAGAGAGGCGTGGCTCGAAGGGAGGGCTGCTTCGTCGAATTTGGACAGTGAAAAACAATCTTGGAATGCACTGTGGAAAGTGAATGTTCCTCCAAAATTGAAAATCTTTCTGTGGAGGCTGGCTCAGCATTCAATCCCGACCGCGGACATGCTACATCATCGTAATATGTCCACAACTACACGTTGCGGCCTCTGTGGAACCGAGGACTCATGGCAACACTCGTTGCTCCACTGTACGATTGCCAGGTGCATTTGCGCGCTGCATGATCAAGATCTCGTGGAAGCGCTAAATAACACCACGGAACCGGACGCAAAACGATGGCTTTTTTCGATCCAGGACATGCTCTCTCCGCAAGAGTTCACCTTGGTAGTCACAACTCTATGGACACTTTGGTTTGCACGTCGATAGGCGGTACATGAAAATATTTTTTAGAGCCCTCTATCAACATACCACTTCATCTTGAAGTTTGTCCGGGAGCTTGACGAATGCAAACAAAAGAAAGCAACTACTGGAGCACCGATGGTGGTTCCTGCAATGCCAAGATGGATCCCTCCTCCTGAAGGAATTGATAAAATCCAGGTTGATGGAGCTGTATCCAGAGACTCTCCGGGCAGCTTTTTGGGTGCTTCGGTTGTCAAGATACATGGAGTAACGGATCCGGTGACGCTAGAAGCGCTGGCATGCCGCGAGGCGCTTGCGCTGGCAGCAGACCTGGGCCTTGCTTGAATCCTCGTCGCCAGCGACTGTCAAGGGGTAGTGAAAGACATCAAGAATCGCACCGGGGGAGCCTACACCAGCACCACCAGGGAGATTTTGGAAACTTTGACTAGTTTTGATAGTTGCACCTTCATCTTTGAACGTAGAGCCACCAATATTGAGGCATATAGCCTCGCTAAGCATGCTTTCGGTTTGGATTATGGGCGCCATGTGTGGCTGTTACACCCTCCAAACATCTCTTGTATCCCCATGAACTTGTTTGAGTAATAAAGCGTGTTTAGACTCAAAAAAAACCTAGCTAGGAGCAATGTCTCAAAAAAAAACCTAGCTAGGAGCAATGTCTCAAAAAAAAACTAGCTAGGAGCATCTTGAGACTTCGCTTTTGAACTGGCTACAAATATCATTATTTTTTGCGGGGAACTGGCTACAAGTATTATGGTACTATAACTAAAAGATCATTAATAAGTTCGTAACAAAAACTAAAAGATCATTCCATACTAGTAATTAATATGTGACCACCTATTCATCTTGTTTATCCAGATGCCGGTTTTCAACGGAACATCTGACGGGGCCACAGATACCAAGCTTTCCCAAGTTGCAACAATGTGGCGGTTGAGCTAGGAATTGCTCAAGTGGGGGGTCATCACCGTCACCGGAGAACTGTTTCGCGCGCCGCCAATCAGGGACCCAAAGTTCCCTTCATCTCCTGCAAGGAAGTTTATGCTTCAAGTTTATTTTCTTATGTGCAGATTACCAAGAGATGATATGATACTTCAACCTTAAGCCCCACAATGTAAATTGTGGCAACTAAACTATTGCCACGATATATGGCAGTTCTTCTTCCTTTAGTTTCAACAAGTGATATGTACATCTCTGTATAATTGAAAAAGTAGTACTACTAATTTCCCTAGACAGAGCGTTATTTCAAACAATGGCTCGTTGGACTCTGTTATATCGAACAACATATATGCAGAACAAGAAAAGGAGTGCTTGCTCTTCATTTTCTTCCTTTTGCATCATATTGTTCATCTTTTCTAAATAACTTTTTATGATGGTAAATGGAGTCAGAGATGTAGTTCAAAATCTATCGTCCTGCCGGAAGAGAACATCTATTGCCCAGACATGTAACAAAAGAGTATGCGCCGGAAATCAAACTTGTAGTATTACTTGGGGGAGCTCAAGTCCCTGACCTGTACATATTCAGAAGCCTCTTGCTACATTAGAAATTTGGCTACACTAAAATAGACTCTCAATATGTACATGATTCAATCAATTAATATGCTTATGATATAGTCGACTTAAAAAGTTAGATCGTTTGCTTTCAAAGCAAATAGTTTGTATTGATGGAAGAATAGATCCGGAGGCCATAGGTTCACTAGAGGTATCTCTCTCGAAAAGAAGGTAAACGACATGCTACAAATTACAGTTGGGCAATTAACAAGAATAGTAATGAGTATGACTATGATCATTCATGGTATAATCTCATATAGGCATTACGTCTGTGACAAGTGTCCAACTGCATATACTATACTACTACTACTCCACCCCAAGACCGTTATTCAGCATGCATCTCAAAGTATTAAATTCATAAGAAATAGAGTGATGTTTTAAGAAAGATGACATAATGTAGATAGAAAGATATCAATAAGACAAAACCCCATCGTTTTCGCCTTAGTCGAAACAATACAAATATGTGCCTTCTCCGCATTCTGTCACTAGGACATAGAAATCACCGCAAGTTGAACCCACTAGTATACAACACACTCTCTGAAGGTCTACTGATCAATCTTGGCCAAAGAAGACAAATAGATCGGAAAGCATTCATAGCTACTTAATTATGCAACAAATAAATCTCAAAAGATTCAATAAACAATCTGATCATAAACTCACAATTCATCAAGTCCCAACAAACACACAAGAAAATTACATTGGATTGATCCTAGTCACACAAGAGAAAGAAGGGGAACATGGTATTGAAGATCGAAAAAGAGAGAGAGAACCATCTAGCTATTAATATTGACCCACATGTCCAAAAGGAACTACTCACACATTGTCATAAAGGCAGCAAGGTTAAGAGAGCCTGCAGATAATTGTTTCCCCTCAAGTCGAACTCCGAAACAGGGCTCCAGATGGGATCTCTTTGGAATAGAGGCTTGTGGCAGCGATATTGCTCCTCTTAAGGAACGGTGTTTATAGGAATTTATGATGGTGGATTTAGGTAAAAAAGTGGCTCAGGGGGCGCACAAGCCTAGGATGGTGCAACCACCCCCTGCCCACATCACCTGGGCTTGTGGGGCCTTCGTGACTCCTCTCGACGTCTTTCGAAGCTTCAAGTGCTCCTTTTGGTACATAAAAATTGTCAAAAATTGGCATCGTGTTTGGACCTTCATTGGTATTGATTTTCCGCGAGACAAGAAACAATCAAAAACAGGAACTGGCACTGGGCACTACATTAATAGGTTAGTCAAGAAAAAAAATATGAATTGTATAAAATTACATGAAAGTGATAACATAATAGCATTTAACAATAAGAAATGATAGATGTGTTTGAGATGTATCACTTGACTCAACCCATTGCCTTATCGGATTACTCACACATGGCGATCGGATCGCAAGATAAACTCATTGAAGACGACATAAAGATGAATGATTGATTGATAATATGTCTTACAATAGTTGCTGGTTGCGATGCACCAATTGCAAGCTTCACTAACCTTGAGAGAATGGCTGCGGTGATAAAGGTGGCAACGACTATGGAGATGAGATGGGAAATGGTGGCGTCTAGGGTTGGAAGATGGCTTCTCTCTGCTTCGCAAATGGTGGCTCTCCCATTGAGATTCTGACGTGGCCCCCTTCATGGAAGTTGTTCAGGTGGAAGCCCGGGTGCCGACTGCGCGTGCTACGACCACCGGTATGGGCGTGTGTGCTCGTAGCATGTGCCGTCTTGCGCTCTAGAAAGCTTGTTGCGCCTCCTATTAACTTGTCTCTTCACCAAACTTCATATTTCCTTCTATGCGATGATATTCTTCCATGTTTGAGCCCATTTCCCGTGGAAACACATTAAACAAATGATTTCGTAATTTCTTGCATTCATTAGTCATTAGTATTGGTATTGGAGTGATTCTCTCATAAATTCTGGGATTATTGAGTTTAAATAATGGTGAAATGAGCGCAAAAATATCGCTCATCACTTATGAGTTGCATAGAAAAACAAAATGAGGTAATCTATAATTATCAAGAGTGCTACCATACTTTGCTATTATAGGTCACCATTTTTTTGTGCATACTAGGCTTGAAAATATTTGCCTAAAGAATCTAATCGATTTATTGTGCATGTACTAGATTTTTTGTAGATTATTAAATTCATTTTCCAAGGTTTTCTTATTAACAATCTCCATGGATCTCGCGAGCAGAAGAGAAATCACTCATTTGTTTTATATTATTATGCAAGAAAAACTTGGTTGTGCAATCGGTTTATCTTTCCTTTCCACAATGGTTCAATAAATTATGTAATCACATGGAAAACATAAGTTCCATAAAAGTCTTCTCTTTCTCATAGAATCACCAACCAAGAGCAGAAGACTTCCAGAAAGTCTAGGAAGCATCATATCGAGACGTGCGGATACTATTATTTCGCAATTTGTTACAGAATATATTATTCCACACTCCTAATAAAGTGTACAAAATACAACAAACTAGTGTGTACAATGTATTAAAAAAGTGGGAATCTTTTGAATTGATAGTAAAAAAGTTATTCCAAAACTAGTACATATGAATATGTTCTTTTGTGTTCAATGATGTCATTAGCTACGTTGACGACGACAAGTCTATATTGTAGAGATCAGGTTTCATCTCGTGGCCCCATGGCTAGTCTGCATTCAAAATGTTGGCTTATTTAATGTGTGCCACAACACAACATAGTGCCTACTTCTTTGCCTAGTCATACCAGTGAGCTCGGAAGTTCGATGGCACCATGGATCCACCAAGTTACAACAAGTATGATTAGGCCAACATTGATGAGTATTCATAAATGAATTCTTGATCCTTCCCAATCCCAACGACATACATGCAGGCCCTCAATTGGCAGCCATGTTTGTGCATACTACATATGCTACACCAAAGTGGTCCTGATAGCTTATTTATATGGCATCATCTTAGGATGGACACATTCCAATGTGCCTTTGACATGGAGATGGACATTGGTGCTGCCATCAAAATTAGTGATGCTGAGTGAAGTCGAATCTTTCCTTCTCAACCACCCTTGTGTAGTATGCAATCAGCTCAAAGTCATAAGGTCTTTAAATAACTTGAAAACAATAAGTAAACCGAAATGTAGGTTAATGTCTAGCCATACATATGCCATTTTCTAGCCTCAAACAGCTGTGTCCACTTGTAGTCTCGATGTTGACCTTCCTGTCATGCTTCTCCGCATCTGTAATATGAAACTTTGTGTAAATTTTAAAACTTGTATTTGTATGCTATTTTCCTAAATACTAGTCACCTGAATTCCAAATGACTAATAAAACTTAAAATCCCCCCATTAAAATGATACAATTTAGTGCAATATTATTGTAATTGTATTACATATGTTATATATGAAGTAAGATGGAGATGGAGATAATTAGATATTGAACCAAAGGCTCAAAAAATGAAATATACATTTAAACATTAGTCGCGTTCGTTTTATTTACATGTCGCGAGCTTCGTAGTAGGAGACATGCTGCTATTACATGCCGCGAACCAACAGTGATATGGAACCAAAAGCTAGTAGCGTTCAAACAGGTCAACACTACAAGAAATATGTCAACTTATGACCACCACTATTAGTCACTAAAAGGTCACAAATTTCCATTTATGACCTTTTTGTGACCAAAAACAGAAGGTCAAAAGCTGGCCGTCGTAAACTGACTATAGCGACCTTTCTTCTGGAATGGTCAAAGACGTTTACGACCAAAATATTCCTACTGTGGCGTTTTGGTCACTAGCAACCTCCCCCAGGCCACGTAGGCATCCAGCGTGGCAAGCTGATGTGGCACAAGATTCAGCCCGGTCCAATTCGGTTTTCTACATGGGCCTAGCCCAACAATTCGGCCTATTTGTGTTTTTTCTGTCTGTCAATTTTTGGTTGGGTTCATGCGCCAAGCCCAATATTGCAGCCTTTTTATTGTTGGGTTGTGGCCTTTTTGTCTAAACGAATTTAGTTTTTTCCAAAAGAAGGGTCCACTAGTCAGAAGGGTCCCAATTGTCAGGTTCTAGTAATAGGTTCCCATTTGTCATGTTATGGTAAGTGAGTCCCACTTTTCTATATTTTTGCAATTAGATAATCTGATTCAAAAAGAGCCAATAAGGCATAATATTCCATACAATAGCCAAATAAAGTACATTACAATCCTGTACACCCAAAACTGAGATAGTATATTACAACAGCCAAGCAAAGTACATAGTAAAAATCTGGTATTCAGCTATAAAATACAACTAAATATACACATAACTAGCTCCAATGAGCCAAAACGCATTCTGGGTCTGGTTTTTTTTCAGGATTCTTCTTTCTACAGCTCCTATACACCCAACTTTTGAAGAATGAAGGCCAGCACCTGAAAATAATATGAATAGTTAGAAACATAATCAAGTGAAAAATTTGTTGCAGAACTTTAGATTTAACAGGAAACCATGCATATAACATTCTCATAACAGCAAAAACTGAGATATATTTTGCAAACGATAAGTACCAGCACAGGGCAAGTTAACAGAACAGATGGATAGTACAACAAGTCAGGGAGCAATAAGACACAAGCCATATGCATTACAAGCAGTCAAACAGTTCAGGGAACAGCAAACAGTCAAACAGTTCAGGGAACAGCAAACATGCATGCATGCAATTGAAGTACGCACTAGTAGTTGTACAACACAATGCTAGGTTGGAGCAAATCATGATTAAGAAAACAATGGCAGCGGCATGGCATAATCAAATAATAATGTGAGCAAACAATTGGATATGAGTCACACTTGATCACATCAAAGAATGTGCTAGTAGTGTGCACTCACCAAAGAATGAATGAATCGCCATTGATTTGCTACACTCCAGCAGGGCCGTCACAGATTCTAGATCCTCGACATTCCAGCAGCAGCAATCCAGGGCCTTCTTCTCCTGCTCGTTCTTTTTCTCGTGGGGGTGCTCATTCTCCTACAACAGCAGCAACATCAGGTTAATGACAACAGCAGTTTGACAACAGCAGCAGGTCAATAACAACAGCATCAATTCCTGGGAATGCTTTAATTTAGTCCATTTCTTTGATCAACAACTTTGGAAAAATACAGTATGAATATGACTGTAGCAGCAGCAGCAAGTCCTACACTAAACTAAGCAATGATGATGTCTAACAACAACAATCATCATCAGCAAGTCCTAACTTAACAGCAGCAAAGAGAAGAAGAGAAGAGAGAAAAATAGAAGAAAAGAGATAAGAAGTTTCTATTAATGAAAAATAATTACTCATATTTTCAAATGAATCAAATGAGTAGCTCTACACTGCATGTTTAATCAAATGAGTAGTCCATTTTCATAAAACTTTTACACCTCCGTCAGATGTAAAACAAACAAGTCGCTCAGCTCTGTGTCAGATATAAAATAAATTACAACAAAATCATCTGTGTACAGGAAAGAATGTGCCTTGAGACTTAACAACATATCCATAAAAGGTGTATACATCTAATGTCAATTAAAATAAAAAATAATACTCATGTCCCTGATAAGATGATGCGATAAATCAGGCTAAACAATTACAACACCAGCAGCCCTTTCCAAAACTCTGCATGGCACGGTCAACACTAAGCAGTCAACACTAAGCAGTCTGCTTGAAATCAGCGTAACAAGTGACTATAACTATAGTCGTAGGCAACAGAACTGTTCCTATTGAACTTTTACAAGCAGACTAATAAACACATATGTTCGTTTTTCTTGTTTTCAGAGAAAAAACCACTTGAGCTGATTTTCCTTAACAGGTCAACAATGCATATGCAAGTAATTAGACAGAGAAGCAGCAAAAGAAGAAATTCATTCCGGTTAAAAGTATGGCATTTTGAAACCGATAGATGTTGTTTGCATTCAAATAACAGGTACATCCGTACATGTAAAGGACAACTTATAACCTGTATCTATATGTATGCATCACTTCCATTTGTACGTGCTAAGGCCAATTCAAACCCCTGAGACTAGCGGCATTGAATCATTTTACAGGGTAGAATCATTGTCCCAGATTAGTACACATGCAACTATTGCACTGCACGTACCAACATCGCATCAGGGAGCAGTCTAATCTAAATTTTAGCTGCTATTATAACGTGAAATTGATTTTGGGTTTGGCGTGTGTGACACTGACTACTACTGAAAAACTGGCCATGGCCATGGTGGTTAATGCGAACGAAGATGGGCATGGAGGGGATGAAGGGCAGGGACTTACTACTTCGATGTTTATCCTGTAGATGACGTGCAACCAGCGCTTCTCCCGGCTGCTGGCCCGGTAGGCCAAGGCGAGGAGCTGGCCCTTGCCATGCAGCTCGAGGCCGGCGGCACCGTCGGCGGCCACGCCAAAGACCGTGACGGCCTTGGACGTAGAAGAGGGAGCCGATGCTGCAGGCCGCCGCCACCCACAGGTAGGCCGCGCCGCCCCCGCATGCCGTGTACGCGCCTGCACACACAAAAAAACAGCAATCGATTAGTAACCAGGAAGGAAATTAGATGGCGATTCGAGATCAGGAAATTGACAGCACACGCTTAACATGGAGGGGACAGGGCGGGGTGTTTACAGAGGATGAGGAGGGAGCGGGCAGCAGAGATGGCGGGGAGGTCGACAAGGGAGGAGCGGAAGTGGAAGCCACTGGCCTGGTCGAGGAGGCTCTGCACGGAGGCGTGGTGGATGCCGGCGCGGAGGAAGTTGGAGAGGAGCGCGGGCGGGAGGAGAAGGCGAGGAGGACGATGAGGAGCCCGATGTGAGCCTGAGCAGAGGCGTGCTGGACGAGGAAGGGGCGAAGGCATCAGCGAGGAGCCAGCAGAGATGGCGGTGGAGGTGCGGTGCCGAGGGCGGGACGAGCACGGCGGCCATGCGACGGAGGCCTCCGGGACGGGCGGAGGAGCGGGTGGTGGTGCGCGGGCGCGGGCGGCGGTGTCGGATCTAAATCGGCGGGGTGGCGGCGGCGATGTGGGATCTGGAGCGCTAGGGTTCGTGGGGTGAGAGGGTGAGGGAGTTTTCTTTTTTCTTTTTCTTTTTTGAGACAAATAGGGGGAGCGGGGTGAGGGAGAAAGGGCTGCCGTCCGATCCGAGAGCATCCGACGGTGTTTGAGCACGATCCGCGTGACATGTCCATGGACCAATCAGAATCCAGTACACGTTATGACCTACTAAATTGGTCGTAATTGACTAAAAATAAGGTGTTAAACCATATTTTTTCAAAAAAAATGCCTTGAATCATATAAACAATTTTATGATATGAGAAATACAAAAAGAAACATTCTCATTGTGTCACCAAATGTGACATAGTTTTTAGGAAAACTAACAAACTTGTAATTGGAATAAGACAAATATCTTTTAAAAATTGTTATGAGAAATGAGTTTTTAGGGGGGGGGGGTCATTTTCTATTTTTGGAGTGCCAAAAATGTTTACAGCACCACTCCATTTTCCAAAACTATAAGACTGCATTTTATGTACAGTTGACCAAATCTTTAGATGTAAAATGCTTTCGATCCACCTCTTATTAAAAAGACAAATTATGTTTCAAAAAAGCATCTACCTCGGCATTCTTTTGTTTGTCATCTACTTTTTCACATGAAAAATTCAATTAAATGATCTCATATTATGCACAATGATGCATCTTGAAATGGCAAACAATGTTACCTAAGGAAGTTTTCATTTTCTTTGCACGGAAAATTCATTTTTCATTTTTTGAGTGCGCGAAAAGAGGTTTTTTTTTGTGAAGGACCTCCCAAATAATTGTTGCAAAATTGGACCAAATCATTTTTCTAAAATACTAGGCCATATTTAATGCACAATTGTCCAAATTGTTGGGTGTAAAAAGTTTTGATCCACCTCTCGTGAAAAAGACAAATTTTTGCCGATTCAGCTAGAAGCGGGTCAAATTTGAACTGCAGCTGCCTCATACTTTGCTATTTATTTTTTCCAAAAATCATTTCTAGGTACATAATTATCTATTTAATCATAGAAACACCAAAAAAATTCCAAGATTCAACCACTAGCTAGGAACGGTCATTCCCGCCGTTTTGACCGCATTTTGAAACGGGCATAAAAATTAAAAAAAATCAAAAAAATGGGAAAACTTTGCATTGTGTCATTATATGTGGCCATGTTCCCAGGAAAAATAACAAACTTGTAATACGACAATTATTTTAAAAAAGTGTTCTCAGAAATGAGCTATCATCTCTAAAGATTCATGGCTTTCAAGCCAAATGATCAATCTTATGGCCACATTCATGGCATATTTTGTTCAAATGATCTCATATTGTGCACAAGGGTGCATATTGCAATGGCAAACAATGTTGCCTAAGGAAGTTTTCATTTTCGTTGGACGAAAAAACCATTTTCCATTTTTCGAGTGCCCGAAAGGAGGTTTTTTTGTGAAGGAACTACCAAATAATTGTTGCAAAATTGGACCAAATCATTTTTATAAAATAATAGGCCATATTTAATGCACAATTGACAAAATGGTTGGGTGTAAATTTTTTTGATCCACCTCTCGTGAAAAAGACAAATTTCCACCGATTTAGTTGGAAGCGGGTCAAATTTGAACTGCAGCTGCCTCATGGTTTGCTATTTATTTTTTCCAAAAATCATTTCTAGTTACATAAGGACCTATTTAATCAGAGAAACACCAAAAAAATTCCAAGATTCAACCACTAGCTAGGAACGGTCATTCCCGCCGTTTTGACCGCATTTTGAAACGGGCATAAAAAATTCAAAAAAAAATCAAAAAATTGGGAAACCTTCGCATTGTGTCATTATGTGTGACCAAGTCTCCAGGAAAAATAATAAACTTGTAATACGGTAATTATTTTAAAAAAGTGTTCTCAGAAACGAGCTATCATGTGTGGAGATCAATGGCTTTCAAGCCAAATGATCAATCTTATGGCCACATTCATGGCATAGTTTGTTCAAATGATCTAATATTGTGCACAAGGGTGCATCTTGGAATTCCAAACAATGTTGCCTAAGGAAGTTTTCATTTTCTTTGCACGGAAAATTAATTTTTCATTTTCCGAGTGCCCGAAATGAGGTTTTTTTGTGAAGGAACTACCAAATAATTGTTGCACAAATGGACCAAATCAATTTTATAAAATACTAGGCCATATATAATGCATAATTGACAAAATGGTTGGGTGCAAAAAGTTTTGATCCACCTCTGATGAAAAAGACAAATTGTCGTCGATTCAGTTGGAAACGGGTTAAATTTGAACTGCAGCTGCCTCATAGTTTGCTCTTTATTTTTTTCCAAAAATCATTTCTAGGTACA
Source organism: Triticum aestivum (assembly GCF_018294505.1). Classification (NCBI taxonomy): domain Eukaryota; kingdom Viridiplantae; phylum Streptophyta; class Magnoliopsida; order Poales; family Poaceae; genus Triticum; species Triticum aestivum. Next base: position 56,731,219 of record NC_057801.1, on the reverse strand, counting down.
TAAGTATCTATTTAATCATAGAAACACCAAAAAAAATTCCAAGATTCAACCACTAGCTACGAACGGTCAAGCCCGCCGTTTTGACCGCATTTTGAAACGGGCATAAAAAATTCAAAAAAAATCAAAAAATTGGAAAACCTTCGCATTGTGTCATTATATGTGACCAAGTTTCCAGGAAAAATAATACACTTGTAATACAGTAATTATTTTAAAAAAGTGTTCTCAGAAATGAGCTATCAAGTGTGAAGATTCATGGCTTTCAAGCCAAATGATCAATCTTATGGCCACATTCATGGCATAGTTTGTTCAAATGATCTCATATTGTGCACAAGGGTGCATATTGGAATGGCAAACAATGTTGCCTAAGGAAGTTTTCATTTTCGTTGGACGAAAAAACCATTTTCGATTTTTCGAGTGCCCGAAAGGAGGTTTTTTTGTGAAGGAACTACCAAATAATTGTTGCAAAATTGGACCAAATCATTTTTATAAAATACTAGGCCATATTTAATGCACAATTGACAAAATGGTCTGGTGTAAAATTTTTTGATCCACCTCTCGTGAAAAAGACAAATTTCTGCCGATTCAGTTGGAAGCGGGTCAAATTTGAATTGCAGCTGCCTCATAGTTTGCTATTTATTGTTTCCAAAAATCATTTCTAGTTACATAAGGACCTATTTAATCATAAATACATGGTTTGGTGGCGATACGTCGAGGTTTGGGCGGTGGCCGAGGGCCCCAACTCTAGAGCGCGTAAACTCGCATGCCCGCCGCGTGGTCACCGTGTGACCGTAGCGTTGCCATGTGTTCTGGGCGGCCTAGGCATGTCTAGTGGGTTGGTCACTCCCCAGGTTGGTGCTAGGAAGAAAATTACAACATAAGATTCTCACGAGGAGACCAATTGATGCTCAAACATGAATTAGCAGCCAAGTGTTTGATTAGCGGTACGGGAAATGTACATGGCTAATGGGCGTGAGTTTTGGCTGAGGATGATCAGTTACTAAGAAGACCGTTTTCACAATTTTTCAGCTCAAAAGGAGGAGCCTAGGTGGTACTTGCTTTGCAAACCACCACACTGGACATAAATACGAATGTTGAAACTCGGCTCAAAATAATGAATGGATTGAGCTGGCATTTGGTGGAGGATGGTTATTTGGGCATAGGAAAGCACTGTAGAAAATGGATACTATTTGGACATGCCAAAGTGGTACTTCCTTCACAAACTGTTACTCTGAACAGAATAGGAAAATGAATAATTTTGAATTATTTTTGAACTAGGCAAGGAAGGTTTTTACATATTTGACGAAGATATGACCCAAAGAATTTATGAGATTTTTTTGGGAATTTTGGGAATGACAGAAATATAGGTTGCTTCACAACCTAGGGCAAATACTGCCACATGGACATGACACATAGGCAAAACTGATGAGGTGGCGCCTAGTCATCGCAACCCACCACAATTTACAAGGCTATGACCATCTATATTGGTTGTTAACAACTAGAAATAAGGCAGCGGACTAGCGCTGTTAGCTTTATGACCATTTCATGTAAGGAAATTATGACCTTTCTGACCAAAATGGTCGCAATGGTTTAGGGTTTGGAGCCCCTCGAACAGCTTTTAACCAATTGGTCTCAAATGGTCATAAATCTATGACCAATTCTTCCAGGGTCACTGACAGAAGGTCATAAGTTGACATATTTCTTGTAGTGCAAACACTGCTAAATTGTAAACATTAGTTGCGTTTGTTTTATTTAGTTGCCACGAATTGTGAACCCAATGGTTTGTTAGGAAATAGCTAACCCACCTCATAAGAATCTCATATGATGCATGACACCATGCATAGTTTCAATTTTTGTAAAATCTCCTTAAAATCCTAATTAATTTAGCAGTGTGTATGTTGAACCCAATGGCTACTAAAGTGGTAACTAGCAATGTCCATCTCCATGTTGGTCCAAGATTTGGATTTATATTATACGGGATTTGCTATATTATATGGGATTTGCTATATTAGACCAACATGATATAATTATATGGTAACTAGCAATGTCCGTCTCCGGCAGTAAACGCTGCTAACTAGTGGGGTGCATATGTCCTAGGCCGGCGGGGAGATTCTCATTAAGGCCATTGCACAGGCCCTTCCAACCTTCCTCATGAGCATCTTCAAGTTCCCAATACGCATATGTGACGATCTCGCCCGCATGATTCGTAGCTTCTGGTGGGGTGCATATAGAGGGAAGAAGAAGACGCATTGGAAGGCGTGGGACCATCTGCTCAAGCCCAAGGCATGTGGCGGCATGGGCTTCAAAGATTTCGGATTGTTCAACCAAGCAATGCTAGCAAGGCAAGCGTGGAGAATTTTGGTAAACCCCGAGACCTTATGTGCACGAGTTTTAAAAGCACGCTACTTCCCAAATGGACGGCTGGACAACACAGTCTTTTCCACTAATGCCTCACAAGCCTGGTTGTCCATTGTCCATGGGTTGGAACTTCTAAAGAAGGGTCTGATTTGGCGTATTTGTAATGGTCAGTCGGTCCGTATTTGGAGGGATTCCTGGATCCCATCCTGTTGGGCGCCCACCTATTTCACAGCAAGGAAGGTGCCGTCCACACAGAGTTAGTGACCTCCTGGATGAACATGGGGCGTGGCGAGGTGATTTGCTACACCAACGTTTCTTGCCAGTGGACGTACACCAGATCCTGAAGATCAAGGCGTCACCAAGGCTGGGTGCAGATTTTCTCGCATGGGGTGCTGAACGTACAAGTATCTTTACCGTACGTAACGTGTACAGGCTAGCGCTCGAGGACAAGCTCCGTCCTTCTTTAGTCGCGGCGAGCAGGGCACTGGACGGGCAACGTGCCGTCTCGGCATTATTATGGAGGTGCCCTGCTCCTCCAAAGGTGCATGTTTTTGGCTGGCGACCGGCCACGAATGCCCTTGCCACATGGGGTAACAAGTACGATCGACATATGGAGTTAACTGATATCTGCCCCTTATGTGGTCTCGAGCGCGAGGACACTTTTGCTACGTCTTGAGCTTGTGTTGATTTTCCTTGAAGAGGAAAGGGTGATGCAGCAATAGTAACATAAGTATTTCCCTCAGTTTTTGAGAACCAAGGTATCAATCCAGTAGGAGGCTCCTCAAAAGTCCCACGCACCTACACAAACAAACAAAGAACTCGCAACCAACACAATAAAGGGGTTGTCAATCCCTTCATGGCCACTTGTGAAAGTGAGATATGATAGAGATAGTATGATAAGATAAATATATTTTTGGTATTTTATAATATAGATTGGAAAAGTAAAGATGCAAATAAAAGTAGATTGAAAACTTATATGATAAAAGATAGACCCGGGGCCATAGGTTTCACTAGTGGCCTCTCTCAAGATAGCATAAGTATTACGGTGGGTGAACAAATTACTGTCGAGCAATTGATAGAAAAGCGAATAATTATGAGATTATCTAGGCATGATCATGTATATAGGCATCACGTCCGTGACAAGTAGACCGACTCCTGCCTGCATCTACTACTATTACTCCACACATCGACCGCTATCCAACATGCATCTAGAGTATTAAGTTCATAAGAACAGAGTAACGCATTAAGAAAGATGACATGATGTAGAGGGATAAACTCAAGCAATATGATATAAACCCCATCTTTTTATCCTCGATGACAACAATACAATACGTGCCTTGCAACCCCTGCTGTCACTGGGTAAGGACACAGCAAGATTGAACCCAAAGCTAAGCACTTCTCCCATGGCAAGAAAGACCAATCTAGTAGGCCAAACCAAACTGGTAATTCGAAGAGACTTGCAAATATAACTCAATCATACATAAAAGAATTCAGAGGAGATTCAAATATTTCTCATAGATAAGCTTGACCATAAACCCACAATTCATCGGTTCTCGACAAACACACCGCAAAAAGAGTTACATCAAATAGATCTCCACACGAGAGGGGGAGAACATGGTATTGAGATCCAAAAAGAGAGAATAGCCATCTAGCTAATAACTATGGACCCGAAGGTCTGTGGTAAACTACTCACAACTCATCGGAGGGGCTATGGTGTTGATGTAGAAGCCCTCCATGGTCGATTCCCCCTCCGGCGGAGCGCCGGCGAAGGATCCAAAATGGGGTCTCGCGGATACAGAAGGTTACAGTGGTGGAAATTGTTTTTCGTTGGCTCCCTAGATGTTTTCGGGGTACGTGGGTATATATAGGAGGAATAAGTACGTCGGTGGCCGCCCGAGGGGCCCACGAGACAGGGGGCGCGCCTAGAGGGGGTGGGCGCGCCCTCCTATCTCCTGGCCGCCTCGGCTGCTGCTTGGCTTGCACTCCAAGTCCACTGGATCACGTTCGTTCCAAAAAATCATGCTCCCGAAGGTTTCATTCCGTTTGGACCCCGTTTGATATTCCTTTTCTTCGAAATACTGAAATAGGCAAAAAAACAACAATACAGGCTGGGCCTCCGGTTAGTAGGTTAGTCCCAAAAATGATATAAATGTGTAAAATAAAGCCCAAACATCCAAAAAAATGTAATATAATAGCATGGAACAATCAAAAATTACAAATACATTGGAGACGTATCAAGCATCCCCAAGCTTAATTCCTGCTCGTCCTCGAGTAGGTAAATGATAAAAACAGAATTTTTGATGTGGAATGCTACCTAGCATAATTCTCAATGTAATTTTCTTTATTGTGGCATGAATGTTCAGATCCAAATGATTCAAAATAAAAGTTCATATTGACCAAAGAAATAGTAATACTTCAAGCATACTAATCAAAGCAATCATGTCTTCTCAAAATAACATGGCTAAAGAAAGTTCATCCCTACAAAATCATATAGTTAGGCTATGCTTCATTTTTTTCACACAAAAATGTTCCCAAATTCTACACCCCCGATGACAAGCCAAGCAATTGTTTCGTACTTAAATAATCTCAAACTTTTACAACCTTCACACAATACATGAGCATGAGCCATGGATATAGCACTATGGGTGGAATAGAATATGATGATGGGGATTGTGTGGAGAAGACAAAAAGGGAGAAAGTCTCACATTGACGAGGATAATCAACGGGCTATGGAGATGCCCATCAATTGATGTCAACATGAGGAGTAGGGATTGCCATGCAACGGATGCACTAGAGCCATAAATGAATGAAAGCTCATCAAAAGAAAACTAGTGAGTGTGCATCCAACTTGCTTGCTCACGAAGACTTAGGGCACTTGAGGAAGCCCATCGTAGGAATATACAAGCCAAGTTCTATAATGAAAAATTCCCACTAGTATAGAAAAGCGACAACATATGAGACTCGCTATATGGAAAACATGGTGCTACTTTGAAGCACAATATATGAGACTCGCTATATGAAGAACATGGTGCTACTTTGAAGCACAAGTGTGGAAAAAGAGATAGTAACATTGCCCCTTTTTATTTATTTATTTTTTCTTTTTTTTCTTTTTTTTCTTTTTTTCTTTGGCCTTCCTTTTTTTCTTTTGGCCTTTCTTTTTTTTCTTTTTTTTTCTTTTCCTTTTTTTCTTTGGGACAATGCTCTAATAATGATGATCATCACACTTTTTTTTATTGATTACAACATATGAATTACAACTCGAAACTAGAACAAGATATGACTCTATATGAATGCCTCCGGCGGTGTACCGGGATCACTACAAGAAATCTGTTAATACGTGACGGATCTAATCTGTCATGGATCAGTGGAAAACTGTCAGGGGTGTCCATCCACGACGGACATGAATTCTGTCATGTATATCGTGTCATAATTTGACATCGTACCGTCCTTGACAGTTCTCGACCGTCATGGATCTACCCTAGGCATGCTTAACTGACATACTTGTAACGGTGTTAACATGCTTAACGTCCGTCCAAGGCCCACTAATTCACAACAAGCGATACACTCACATCTCATCTCATTTCTGTTGGTCCATTTAAATTTTAAGCCAATATATTTTGTCAGAAAAATATATGCTCATTTCATTAAATAAAATATAAGTTACATAAACTAACAGTGAAATACACCTTTACAAAGCAAAAAAGAAGGCAAAACATCTTTCCCTCAAAAAACAAGGCAAAAAAGATCCCTAAATACATAAAATTGCAAACATCTCCTGGAGAACAATAAGCTACTCTCCAGCTCGCTGGCGGCTCTCGCCATACGCCAACTAGGTTAAATCCCATTGCCTTTGTGGACATGGATCCTGCCGTACCCGCCAAATTGATCAGAGAGAGACACCATTTTCGCAACCATCTTGCCTCAAACCATGATCCTGACCGGAGCTCTGTCTCCACCGATGAAGAGTCCATGTAACCCGTATTACCTGCGTATCGAGAAGCTGTAAGAACGTCTTGGAAAATCGGAAACGAAAGGAGGGGAAAATCAAAAGGAACAGGGGGAGGGAAACCTGGTGGGACATGCAGCTCACAACCATCCGAGGATTCCGCTATTCTATGCGGTGGAAATTCACCAGGCGCGTCGCCAGCTGGAGTTTGAAGCGGGACCTCGAAGACGCTCGTAGTCAACGCGCCCGGCCCATCCAGCTTCTGCACGCCCATGAGGGACCTGGTCGCTCCATGCACCAGGCACCATCCACAACAGCGGCACCGGCGCCGCGTGCACTGGTCCGCCTTCAGGGGCGTCCTCGCCTACTAGACAAGGCTAACATCGCGGCGACAGATGGTCGGTGCGAGATGCAGAGAGGAAGATAGTCGTGGATGAAGAGGTTGCGGCGGCGGCTGCTAATGCGGAGGTTGCGGAATGCAGAGGGGAACATGCTATGGATGGCGAGGTTGCAGCGGTGGCTACCAGCCTTTGTCTGTAGTTGCGGCTGCCATGGATGGGGAGGGGGGAGGGGGGAGGATCTGGAAGAGAGCCGACCAAGATCCACTTCCTCCCGATGGAAGATAAGCGACGTCTCTATCTCGTGGGTGGATCGTGGAAACACAAGAAAGAGGGGAGGTTTCCTAGCCGTTGGATTCGGGAGGATCGGACGGTGACTATCTGCGATCCGTGGGAGGGTTGGGACAACCAATCAGAATGCATGAATTGCCTCATGCCGGATACACTCCATGTGAACCTTAGTGGGCTTTTATGCGCTTTAGCCCAGCTGACTGAGGCCGGTCTTGAATTCGTCCTAATTTTTTCATTTTTATTAAGGAATTAAGGCACCCTTATAAAGTAACTTGCAAAAACATTTATCATATATATACCAAAATACATTATTTACATGTAAAATACTGCTTATATCAGGTTTTGCAGTCTTTTAAATATTTTTAATATGATTTAATATTTTTAATACTTTCAATGAATTTAAGTGCCCTTATTAAAAGTAATTCCATTTTGAACTACTTATGTATCAAATAAGGTTTGAGCTTTCAGAAATAAATAAATAAATAAATATATATATAGGGTGGGTCTATTATGATAACACCCCCTTAAGACCTTATTCTGCACACCCGGTGCTTATTCTGCTAACACTTTAGAACCGCACGGTACTCCTAAACCGAACCTCATCCCACCCAACTAACCGAGCCACAAACAGAAGAAAAGAAATTAAAAACCACCACCCACCCCACGCACCCCACCTCCCTCCCTCCCTCCCAGATCCACCTTCTGCTGCGGCAGACGCGCCGCTGCGCCGCCCCGTACTCTTCCCTCGTCGGCGCCGCACCTTTTTCGCCCTGACCTGTGGCCTCCTTCTCGGCGCCGCTGCGCACCCGGCCAGGCGCATCTCCGGGGAACAACCTCCTCAGCTGAGGCGCCTCCCTCTGCCTCCGTCCTTGCGCCGCCCCATGCGTACCTCCACTCACCGCTCCACCGGAGTGCGCGAGGATCCTCTGGCTGGATCATGCGGCGACAACATCCCCTCCCCCACCACCCGCGCTGGATCCAGCCGGATCCAGCCCTGCCGCATGCATGGCCTCCATTCGCCGATGAGATCCGTGCGAGTTTCCACCACCACCATCAACATGTCGTCGGAGCCGTCAACTGCACAGCTAGGCGTGCCGAACTGCATCGTGTTCCCCGCGCACTGCAAGTCCAGGGCATCTGGGCTGCAAGGAGAGGAGGAGGGGCTGATTTAGTCTCAAGGGAACTTCAACAGGGGGATGCAGAGGAGGTCGGTCCCACGGTGGACGCCGGCGGGAGGAGCCTGGCGGAGGAGATCGTTGGGGCGGGTGTGTGTGGCGGAGGAGATCTATAACTAACGCAAACTTCTGGAACTCTAAAAATCCTACCAAAATTGGAAGTCCTGGAAAATTTGTTTATTGAACAGCAGAAAAATTAATCAACGCAAAGTCACGTTTTTGTGATTTAACAAAACTAAATTCGTGCGTGCAAAGTTTCTGTTTTTCAGCAGAATCAAATCAACTATCATCATAGGTTATCCTATAGGTTCTACCGTGCACAAACACTGATTAAAAGATAAAAACACATCTAAACAGAAGGTAGATGCAAGATTTATTAAATAATAGCAAGGAAAAAAATATTGGGTTGTCTCCCAACAAGCACTTTTCTTTAAAGCCTTTTAGCCAGGCATTGATAATTTTAATGATGCTCACATGAAAGACAAGAATTGAAGCATAAAGAGAGCATAATGAAACATGTGACAAACACATCTAAGTCTAACATACTTCCTATGCATAGGCATATTATAAGCAAACAAATTTGCAAGGCAAGCAAAAACTAACATATGCAAGGAATAAGAAAGAGACGATAGCAATCTCAACACGACAAGATGTAATTTAGTAATATGAAAATTTCTACAACCATATTTTCCTCTCTCATAATAATTACATGTAGGATCATAAGCAAATTCAACAAAATAGCTATCACATAATATATCCTCAACACGATCCACATGCATGCAAAGTTGACACTCTTCCAAGATAGTGGGATTAACATTAACTAAAGTCATGTCCTCTCCAAACCCACTTTTCTCAAAAATTTCATAAGATTGAACATTCTCCAAATATGTGGGATCTAAAGTTGACGCTCTTCCAAACCCACTTTCAATATTGCAAACACTATTATCAATCTCATATTCATCATGGCGCTTAAATAAATTTTCAAGAACAAAAGAAGAATCACCCCAATCATGATCATTGCAACAAGTAGTAAACATAGCAAAACTAGCATCCCCAAGCTTAGGGTTTTGCATATTATTAGCACAATTGACATCAAGAGAATTTATAGTAAAATCATTGCAATCATGCTTTTTATTCAAAGAGTTATCGTGAATCTCTTCATAAATTTCTTCATCATAATTTTCAGATTCACAAATTTCAAGCAAAGCTTTATAAAGATAATCTAGTGCACAAAACTCACTAGAAATCGGTTCATCATAATTGGATCTCTTAAAAAGATTAGCAAGCGGATGAGGATCCATAGATCTTAGGTTCTCTGCTTAGCAATAAATAAGCATCTATTCCAACCAAACGATAGGCAAATGGCAAATAATGTAAATGCGAGGGATATGAGTTTGTGATGGGTACTTGGTATGTCTTGACTTGAGCGAAGACCTCCCCGGCAATGGCGCCAGAAATCCTTCTTGCTACGTCTTGAGCTTGCATTGGTTTTCCTCGAAGAGGAGAGGGTGATGCAGCGATAGTAGCATAAGTATTTCCCTCAGTTTTTGAGAACCAAGGTATCAATCCAGTAGGAGGCTCCTCAAAAGTCCCACACACCTACACAAACAAACAAAGAACTCGCAACCAACGCAATAAAGGGGTTGTCAATCCCTTCACGGCCACTTGCGAAAGTGAGATCTAATAAAGATAGCAAGATAAGATAAATATATTTTTGGTATTTTATAATATAGATGCAAAAAGTAAAGATGCAAATAAAAGTAGATTGGAAGCAAATATGATAAGAGATAGACCCGGGGGCCATAGGTTTCACTAGTGGCTTCTCTCAAGATAGCATAAGTATTACGGTGGGTGAACAAATTACTGCCGAGCAATTGATAGAAAAGCGAATAATTATGAGATTATCTAGGCATGATCATGTATATAGGCATCACATCCGTGACAAGTAGACTGACTCCTGCCTGCATCTACTACTATTACTCTACACATCGACCGACTCCTGCCTACATCTAGAGTATTAAGTTCATAAGAACAGAGTAATGCATTAAGCAAGATGACATGATGTAGAGGGATAAACTCAAACAATACGATATAAAACCCATCTTGTTATCCTCGATGGCAACAATACAATACGTGCCTTGCAACCCTTTCTGTCACTGGGTAAGGACACCGCAAGATTGAACCCAAAGCTAAGCACTTCTCCCATGGCAAGAAAGATCAATCTAGTAGGCCAAACCAAACTGATAATTCGAAGAGACTTGCAAAGATAACTCAATCATACATAAAATAATTCAGAGAAGATTCAAATATTATTCATAGATAAACTTTATCATAAACCCACAATTCATCGGATCTCGACAAACACACCGCAAAAAGAGTTTACATCGAATAGATCTCCACAAGAGAGGGGGAGAACATTGTATTGAGATCCAAAAAGAGAGAAGAAGTCATCTAGCTAATAACTATGGACCTGTAGGTTTGTGGTAAACTACTCACAACTCATCGGAGGGGCAAGGATGTTGATGTAGAAGCCCTCCGTGGTCGATTTCCCCTCCGGCAGAGTGCCAGCGAAGGCTCCAAGATGAGATCTCGCGGATACAGAAGGTTACGGTGGTGGAAATTGTGTTTCATCTGCACCCTGGATGTTTTGGGGTACGTAGGCTTATATAAGAGGAAGAAGTACGTCGGTGGACGCCCGAGGGGCCCACGAGATAGGGGGGTGCCCTATAGGGGGGGGGGTGCCCTCCTATCTCGTGGGAGCCTCAGCTGCTTCTTGACTTGCACTCCAAGTCCTCTAGATCACGTTCGTTCCAAAAATCACGCTCCTGAAGGTTTAATTCCGTTTGGACTCCGTTTGATATTCCTTTTCTTCGAAATACTAAAATAGGCAAAAAAACAGCAATATGGGCTGGGCCTCCGGTTAGTAGGTTAGTCCCAAAAATGATATAAATGTGTAAAATAAAGCCTATGAACATCCAAAAGGGGTAATATAATAGCATGGAACAGTCAAAAAATATAGATACGTTGGAGACGTATCAAACCCGTTAACAGCCTGGACCAACAGGGATTTTCCACGTGTAAAATCATCATTGGCCGCAGGCAACACGTGTTGCCTCACCGTTGGGACAGATGCCATCCACTCATTGGACAGGAGGCACCTATGATAGGTCGACACGTGGCACGACCCAACAGTGGCCCATTCCAGTGAAAAAGGCCGGCCCAGTAAAAATTAGCAGGCTGGCGCATATAAGGCCTACTTGTGTCAGGTCCATTTAAGCCCACGGCCCATACGAGATGTGCCAATTCGGCCCGTCAACGGCCCATTAAAGATTTGACACCATTGCAGCCCATCGTCAGTTCGAGCCCGTTAACAGTCCGCTATATATTTGGGCTCAATATCGGCCCGATGAGATTTCGGCCTGTTAACGGCCCATTCAATGGATGGGCCAATTTTCAGGATGTACATCTTTCGGCCTTTTAGCGACCCATTTAAATGTTGGGCTAATTTCCGGCCCGGTGTGTCTTTCAGCCTGTTGACGGCCCATAAATCTGATGGGCCATTTGTAGTCGGACCTGAGTTTCGGCTTTTTAGCGGCCCATTTAAGTGTTGGGCCAATTTCTGGCCCGGCGTCACTTTCAGCCTGTTGACGGCCCATAAATCAGTTGGGCCATTTGTAGTCGGACCTGAGTTTTGGCCTTTTAGCGACCCATTTAAGTGTTGGGCCAATTCCTGGCCATGTGTTCCTTTCAGCCTATTAATGGACCATAAATGAGTTGGGCCATTTGTAGTCGGACCTTAGTTTTGGCCTTTTAACGGCCCATGCCCTTCATGGTTCAATACCAGCCCGGTTTCGCTTTTGGCTGCTAAAGGCCCACAACATAGTTGGGCCATTTACAATACGACCTGCTTTCGGCCTGTTAGCGGCCCATGCTCTTCATGGTCCAGTACAAGTCCGCTGTCTCTTTCGGCCTGCTAAAGGCCTACAGTATAGTTGGGCCATATGTAGCCCAAACTTAGTAACGACCTGCTAATGACCCGTGAAATAAATTGGGCCCACCTGTTGCCGCTTCGATGTCGGCCTGTTAACGACCCAGGAGGTAAGAGGGCCGACCATTAACTTTCGGCCTAGTAACGACCCATTAATTTAATGGGCCCACTAAATTTCGTAGATCTCTTTAGGCCAAATTAGATAATTTGAGCCCATTACGACGAGCAATTATTCACAGGACCAAAACCGATCAAGCAAAGGTACGGCATACAGGGAATAACATTGCACATCCAGCATATATTACAGGAAATTACATCCACTAGGCAATCAAAGATTGATGCCAGTGCAAATAAATGAGCAGAACCTAACCATCTACAACGTCACAATCTGCAACCTCAGCACAGATGATGCCCATAAGCATGTGGGCAAGTTCTTGCTGCTTTGCTACACTGTCTCTGAAAACATTGATCAGTTGTTGTGTCGCACGACTCTGCACCTCTGATTCATCCACCATTTCCATCATTTCTTCAACCATTAATTGGTTCACAAACATACATTTGTTCCATTGCATTCGAGACAGAGGATACTGAACAGATTCAGATGGCGATTTTGGCAGGCTTGTATTATTGATAGTGGAGAGTGTCTCGACCACTACATCATAACATAAATTAGGACAGGAACCAAACAGATTAATCATGAGTTATTTCCATATTACCTGGCCTAGATTTACTAGAAAGAAACAATGGGGTTGCCTTGCTGTTTTCAGAGTTTGTCTTCTTATCTTCAGCAGCCTGCACAAAATTAACACACTAACATTGCTATCATTAGCCAAGTCAGATAATAGGAAAGCACCATTGACACAACAAACGTTTGGGCAACTAGCCTACGCCAAATTAACACAATATGGCACAACTATCATCAGCCAGGTAAGGTAATACAAAAGCAACATTGACACAATGAATGAATGGGCAACCAGAGAAGCACTACAATTCAGTAATGTGCGTGATATGAGATAGTACATTCATGCAGCTCAGTATGCAAAACTACCAGGCAGTTTTCCTTACAAAAATCAACATTGGCGCCTTTAACATTTTGCTACAACTAATTTTAGATCAGATAAAGGTTAGATTCACGTCGATTAACAAAATACATGCTGATGTAAAAATATAGTGATATACAACAGGTACTTACATCAGCATTGGAGCACAGAGAATTCTTGCAAGATATTTTTCTCGAATACGATCCCAATGGAGGAAGTCTTTTATCGTTTAACCTTATTTTCTAAAAGAGGGATGGGTAAGAAACATGTAGAAAATATGATCAAAATGCTATAAAATTTCATGATGCGAGGATACGCACACGCTTCTTAGAATGGAGTTGACATTCTTTTGCTGGACTGGAGCGGACTAGTTCTTTGGCGACTGGAATCTGCTATTATCAGTGGGAGTTGGGTTTCTCTGTGCTGGAGCAGTATCTATGAAAAATGGAGTTGGTTTATTATCTCCTGGCATTTGGATCTTTTGCAAAAACCTGGTTTGTAACCCTTCAGATTCTAACATAGCCGTCTTCCCCTTGCATGCCTTATATAGAAGACTGGTGATTCAGTTATAAAACATGCTATAGCAGATATGGAATAGGTACTGAAGAATAGAAAGGCATGACATATTGACATGTATTCCCTCCATCCGAAAATAAATGGATGGGTCTAGGCGTATTTCAGTTCTAGATACATATAGTTTTATCCATTTCTGCGACATATAATCCGGACGGAGGGAGTATGATGTAAGAGCTAGGGATACGACAGGACAACACAGTAAAAAAAACACTAAAAACCCACTCCAGAACCAAAGTATTCAAACCCACTGATATGAGATAGTACACTCATGCAGCTCAGGATGCAAAACTACCAGGAAGTTTTCCTTACAAAAATCAACATTGTGGCCTTTAATCATACATTTTGCTACAACTAAATTTAGATCAGATAAATGTTGGATTCACGCCGATTAACAAAATACATGCTGATGTAAAAATATAGTGGTATACAACAGGTACTTACATCTACATTGGAGCAGAGAATTCCTGCAAGAATCTTTCCTCCTAAACGATACCATTGCAGAAATTCTTCTATCTGTTAAGCTTATTTTCTAAAAGATAGATGGGTAAGAAACATGTAGAAAATATGATCAGCATGCTATAAAATTTCATGATGCAAGGATACGCACACACTTCTTAGAATGGAGTTGACATATTTTTGCTGGACTGGAGCGGACTAGTTCTTTGACCACTGGAATCTGCTTATTATCAGTAGGAGTTGGGTTTCTCTGTGCTGGAGCAGTATCTATAAAAAGTGGAGTTGGTTTATTATCTCCTGGCGTTTGGATCTTTTGCAAAGGCCTTGTTTGTAACCCTTCAGATTCTAACATAGTCGTCTTCCCCTTGCATGCCTTGTATATAAGAATGGTGCTTTAATTATAAAACATGCGACAACAGAGAGATGGAATAGGTACTGAAGAATAGAAAGGCATGACATATTGACATGTATTCCCTCCATCCGGAAAAAAATGGATGGGTCTAGGCGTATTTCAGTTCTAGATACATCCTTTTTTATCCATTTTGGCAACATGTAATCCGGACGGAGGGAGTATGGTGTAAGAGCTAGGAATACGACAGAACAACACAACAAAAAAACACTACACTACTAGGAAAAGGGTTATAGATGAAATTGACACTAATGGCGCACCAGAGGAGTAGTGCGCCACTACTATATACTGATGGCGCACCATTTGGTGATGCGCCATTAGTGTGGAAGACACTAATGGCGCACCAGACACAAGGTGCGCCACTAGTAACATTTTTTTTCATTTTTCCATACATACTAATGGCGCATCCGAGCGAAGTGCGCAATTACTAGTTCTAACTAGTAATGGCGCACCAGCCACAGAGTGCGCGAGTACTGTATTCTTTTTATTATTCTTTTTTTTTGCAAAACTACTAATGGCGCACCCTGTCACAGTGCGCCATTACTAGTTTAAACTAGTAATGACGCACTCTGCCACGGTGCGCCATTAGTATATATATATATATATATATATATATATATATATATATATATATATATTACTTTTTTGCAAAACTACTAATGGCGCACCACCTGCAGGTGCGCCATTAGTAACTAGGGTTACTAATGGCGCATTTGCAGGTGGTGCGCCATTAGTAACCTGGGACCAACAAGATATTTTGGACAACCACACCTACCCACACACTTCCCCACTTCATTCCCTCCACCTCCTTCTCCAAGCCTGTCGGCTGCCTCCTCCTCCTCACCTCATTTGCACCATAGATTCATCAAAATTAAGTGGTGAAATTACCTTTTTTTGATAGGTAAGTAAGGGGAAAGCTATCTTCATGTTGTAGATCTACTTTTTTTCTCCCTAGCTCGCTCCAACAACGTGCACATGCACTTTTTGTGCCCTAGCTAGATCTATGTATGTTTGTGGTGTTTCATATGTTTGTGGTGTTGCATATATGTTTGTGTTTGCAGGTACCGGTATTTGAAATGCGATAGTTGCCAATATTTTGCCGGAATGTTGATTCATTTCCATTTCGGCGAGAATTTTGGCACTATGCATTCTTTTTGGTCCTATTTTTAGGGAAGGTCATGCCAAATTTTTTCTTGGTTCTAAAATATCGTTTTGCTCTAACCCGCAGGCAACCATGGTCCGCACGATGACCGAAGGCATCGTGAATAGGTTTTTGAGCTCCGCGAAGGCCGATATGCTTCAAAAGAACGAGACGGAGATAAGATGTCCATGTCGAAGATGCAAGCTGAAGAGCCTTATTGCGGACCCGTATTCCGGGCAGGTGCGGGACCACCTGCTCTTGCGTAGTTCCATGGATGGCTATCGGTGGCAAGGTGATGAAGATGACTATGAAGTTGTCCATGGGGGCTGGGCAAGAAATGAGGAAGGGCAACAAGACAACCACCGCGGCGAGGGTAGGCGAGAAGATGAAGAATCTCCAGGACATGATCACGACGGTGATGCTGTACACAGTCATCATGTAGAAGATGTCGTACATGATGATGAGGAAGATCAAGACGAAGGGCATGATCATGAAGATGAAGATGCCGAAGCAGACGACGATGGAGCCAAGAGCTGCTTCTCAAGCAGACGGATAACGCAAGAGCTGCCGCCCGAGAGAAAGCCAAGCTGGATCAACTGGAGATAGACGCGGTTACTCCATTGTATGAAGGATGCAGGCCCGAGGATACCCACCTGAAAGTAACGCTCATGGATCTGGAGATGAAGGTAAAACACAAAATGACCGACGCATGCTTTGATGAGAACTTGTCATTCTGGCACGAACGTCTTCCCAAGGGGAACAAGTGCCCTACCAGTTTCGAGGAGGCCAAGAAAATCGTGTGTCCTCTGGATTTACCGCACGTGAAATACCATGTGTGCATGAACACTTGCATCATTTATCGGGATGAGCACGCGGAGTCTACCATATGTCCGGTGTGAGGCGTCACTCGATACAAGAAGAGGAGGAATGCTCCTCGAAAATCGGTGTGGTACTTTCCGATCACTCCTCGTCTGCAGCGGTATTTCGCGGACCCTAAGGTAGCAAAGCTCCTGCGTTGGCACGCGGATAGGGAGGAGAAGAAGCGGGAAGATGACGGAAATGATACGGAGATAAGTAAAAAAGACAAGATGCTGAGTCACCCTAAGGATGCGAGCCAGTGGCAAGCGTTGAACTTCGAATACCCAGAATTTGGGAAGGATCCAAGGAACATCATGCTGGGCGCGAGCACCGATGGAGTCAATCCGTTTGGCAGCGAGAGAAGCACACATAGCACCTGGCCTGTGTTTGTGTGGATGTACAACCTTCCCCCTGGTTGTGCATGAAGAGGAAGTACATTCACATGAGTATGCTAATTGAAGGGCCGAAACAACCAGGGAACGACATCAATCTGTATCTGGGGCTGCTGAAAGAGGAGCTAGGCACGCTGTGGAAAACGCCAGCCAATACGTGGGATGCCGCAGAGAAAGAATATTTCCCTATGAGAGCCACACTGCTCACGACGGTGCACGACTATCTCGCTTACGGATATCTCGCGGCGCAGGTAGTCCACGGATTTTATGGATGCGTAAGGTGCATGGATGACACAACGTACCGCCAGCTAGATAGAGATTCCGGGTCTTCGAAAACCATGTTCATGGGACATCGAAGGTGGCTTCGCGACGATGACCCATGGAGGAAACGCAAGGATCTATTTGATGGTGAAACCGAACCCCGAAGTCGCCCGCGTACGAGGAGCGGCGAGGAAATAGACGAGCTGTTGAAAAATTGGAAAGATTGCCCACTACCGGGAAAGAAGCAAAAGGCGCCAGAGCCGGGAAAGAAGCAAAAGGCGCCAGAGCCACTGCTGAAGGTATGGAAAACGAGGTCTGTTTTCTGGGACTTGCCGTACTGGAAGATCCACCGTGTGCCTCATAGCCTTGATGCCATGCATATCACGAAGAACGTGTGCGAGAGTCTGCTTGGTACCCTGCTCAACATGCCAGAGAGGACCAAAGATGGGCCGAAAGCAAGGGCAGACTTGAAATCAATGGGCATCAGGCAGGAGCTTCACGCTAATGATGATGATGATGATGATGATGAGGCGAAGCAGGACACATAAAGTCATCGCAAAGGCAAAAAGGCCAAGAAGACCGAAAATGACTACCCTCCCGTGTGCTTCACTCTAAGTCAGGAGGAGATCGAGCAGTTTTTCACCTGCCTCGTAGGAGTAATACTTCCTTACGGTTACGCGGGGAAGATAAGCAGATACCTAGACCCAGCAAAGCAGAAGTTCAGCAGGATGAAGTCTCACGACTGTCACGTGCTGATGACGCAGATACTTCCAGTTGCAATCCGTGGGATCATGGACGCGCACGTCCGTGAAACGCTATTTGGCCTATGCAACTTTTTCGACGTCATCTCTCGGAAGTCGATTGGCGTGAGGCAACTCAGAAGGCTACAGGAAGAGATCGTGGTGATACTATGCGAGCTTGAGATGTACTTCCCGCCCGCATTCTTCGATGTTATGGTGCATCTGCTGGTCCGTATCGTGAAGGATATCATCCAACTCGGGCCGACGTTCCTGCACAGCATGATGCCGTTCGAAAGGATGAATGGTGTCATCAAAGGATACGTTCGCAACATGTCACGTCCAGAGGGAAGTATAGCCAGGGGCTTTCTGACCGAAGAGTGCATCTCCTACTACACGAATTATCTAGGCATCGAGAACCCCGTTGGTCTGCCCGTCAACAGGCACCTCGGCAGGCTTGCTGGATGGGGTCACCGTGAGGGTCGCCGCGAAATGCATGTCGACTTCGAGGGTCGACTCGCCGACTTTGAAACAGCAAACCTAGTCGCGCTACAACACATAGACGTGGTCGATCCTTGGGTGGTAGAGCACAAAACCTTTATTGAGAAGACGTACAATGACCAAGGACAATAGAGGACGGACGGAGATATAATCAAAGAGCACAACTCATGTTTCACGTGTTGGTTCAAGCAGAAGCTTTTGTCGTACGCTTTACATGAGGATTCTTCCGCGGAAGAACAACTCATATTCGCCTTGTCACAGGGCGCCGAGCACAACCTGATGACCTATGAGGCGTACGATATCAACGGCTACACATTCTACACCGAGAACAAGGACATGAAGAGCGATGGTTATCAGAACTCCGGGGTAACGATGGAATCCTACATCGGTAACGACAAGGACAGATACTACGGAAGGATCATGGAGATCTGGGAGCTGAGCTACGCTGGAGAGAAGGTCCCGATGTTCCATGTCAGATGGGCCAAGAGCGTCCTAAAAGAAGACCGGTATTTCACCACCATGGTTATACCCGAAGCCAAATCCAAGACCGCGGGCGCAAACGTCACCACAAAAAATGTGCCATGGGTACTGGCTTCCCAAGTGGACCAATGCTTCTTCATTACCGACCCATCAAAGCCCAGTCGTGTTGTCGTGAGGAGAGGCAAAAGGAAGATCATCGGAATGGATGGAGTAGCCAATGAGCAAGACTTCGATAAGTACGACGACCCGAAGATCGAACATGACGACGATGATGAAGTAGCAGCACTCACCACAAGAAGAAGCAGTACCACCCTACCTAAAGGATGTCCGTTCCACAAAAGAACTCCATTTGCGAAAAAGAGGGGCAAGAAGATTGTGAACAGATAGCTAGCTAAGATCGATTGTATTTAAATCGTAGTCTTCATTTCTCGATTGTATTTCATGGGCACTTTTTGATATCATGAATATTTTTAAATTTTATGGGCACTTTTTGAATTCATGAGGACACTCGATCTCGATCCCCCTCCATCTCGATCTCGATTCCCCCTCCATCTCGATCTCGATCTCCCTCCATCTCGATCGCTACCCCCCTCCATCTCGATCTCGATCCCACCCGCACCCTCCCCCGCTAGCTCCACCGCCACCGACGACCCACTGCACCCTCCCCCGCTCCACC
>NC_057801.1:56696559-56710894 GCF_018294505.1 Triticum aestivum | reverse complement strand
GCGCAGCTGACGGCCCCTTCTCTGTCTCGCAGGGCAAGGTCTCTGGCGCCTCTACGACACCGACGCCTCCACCGTCTACGGCGTCTGCGCCTTCTTCCACCTCCGGCCACCGCGGCCTCACCGTCGAGTAGTCGTCAAATTCGTCTCTGTTGAACCGTCCCCGACCATGCCGTCTACTCCTCTGCGACCGCTGTGAGATGCTCTTCAGTTTCCCCTCCTCCCCTTGGTCGTTTGCTTCCCGTAGCGCCACCCCTGTGATTTTGCCGCACCACTATCCGCCATGGTCGGGCCTTGCTCCGCGCGTGGCTGCACCGTGCTGCCCACTGCCTGACCTCGCCTCTGGCTGTCACCCGCTGCACCAGACCGTGGTCACCCCGCCCCTGTCCATTCCCTGGCCGCGGGGCCGCGCCCTGGCCTGCAGCCGTCCGCTCCTAATGGCGGCGCTGCAGCCTGCAACTGCTGCTATGGCCTACACGGCTGCCGCCCAGCTCGCCTGGGGCTGCATCCGGCCGTGCGCGTTGTCGCCTGGCCGCGCCATGTTCCGCCACTTCCCACTGCTTCTGCTGTCGCTAGCTGCTACTGCTCTTAGTCATTGTTTGCTACTGCTGGCCGCTGATGCTGATGCTAAGCTACTACCGCTGCTTTTTTCTGCTAATTGTTGTCGCTTGTAGTAGTTGCGTTGGTGTTGCTGCCGCATATAGGCCGGCCCTTAGGTTAGTTAGCTATAGTTTAGGATAATTGGCTTAGGTGGTTAGGCTAATTAGTGGTTATTAGATTTAGTGTATATGACATGTGGACCCTACTGTTAGATAAATTGGATTAAAAATATCTAAGCCTATGACATATGGGTCACACCTCTCCTTTTGAGCAGTCAAATTAACTTGGACAACTCGAATTAAAAGTAATTTACAGAAACTAGAATATTGTTTAAATCTTTGAAAAATCCTTTTATTCTTCAGTGATTATCTAGTTTTGTTCTAGATAACGATTAAACGTGGCTGATTATCCTCTCAATTCGATCACTTGCTCATTTCAGTTTAATGATTGCATTATAGTCCACTTTTTCAGTAAAATGTTCTGTTGCAATTCATTCCATTAGTTTGGTGCTGAAATGATCTGCCGTAATTCCTTCTTTCTGTTGCATTGTTTGGAATTGTATCTCACTTTAGTTGCTAAACTCTCTGGAATTAATGCTTCATATGATGTTCAATTTTTGCATAAGTTGAAGAAACAATTGTTCTACTGACAAGCAGAAGAAAGGATTGGGCTCTGGTCCAAATGATGTTTAACATGAATTTAACTAAACAGGAATTTTATGTTGTTGCTGCTGAAGATGAGTAGTTGTAGGAAGATGATGCATAGTAGTTTTATGTTGTTGTAGTAGTTGTAGGATGTTATTGTAGTTGAAGTTGCAGGAGTAGATAATGGAGTACTGCCAATTTACTGTTAGTAAAGATGTTGAACACACAACTGTTGTTTACTCTAGTGATAGGAGTAGTAGTGGTGGCCATCTAGTTGGACTACTACTGCTAGGACTTGCTCCAGATTTTAGGATTTCTTTTCTTTTAGGATTTATTTTCTTCTAGGACTAGGTTTTTATTATTTTTCTATTGTGATTGTTTTTTGAGCTCTTTCTTTTATATTTCCTACTATCCTTATCCTAATTATCTTAGATGCTATTGTATATAAATGGGCTGCTGTAGAACTGTTCTTCATCTTTACAGTGCTGTTGTATAGAAATATGCTGAATTTTCTGCTGTGATTGTTGCTCAAAGAAATTTAGCAAAAAAATAGGGTCCTGGGAGACGCCGCTGCTGCTTGAGGCCCTTGAGAGGCCCTTTGTGTCGTGATGATTTTGCAGGTACCCCGAGAGGCCCTTGAGTTTGCCGGAATGTCGATTAACTTCCGTTCCGGCAAATTCGGGTACTCCATATGTCCTATTTTCAGCAAAGGTCATGCTAAAATTTTCCGTGAATTTTAGCATGACTTTGCTAAAAATCGGACATATGGGGTACTTGCTACTAATGCATGGGCCAGGGTATCTTAGTACTTAATTAAGTAGGATCAATTGCCCCTTTATTCTTGCTGCATTAAACCATAGGTGGCAATAGAGCCAAGTGATTAGGCCCAACTTAGAATTCTCCTCAGCATCGATAAACCCTAGATGATAAACCCAACATAGGTGGCAATAGAGCCAAGTGATTAGTGCCAAGTGATTAGGCCCAACCTAGGGTGCCTCGGCATCGATAAACCCTAAATGATGAAAACTTAACTTAGCATTTAGGGTGCCTAGGCGTCGACAAACCCTAAATGATGAAACCTTGGCTTTTACGATGCCTCGGTGTCGATGAGAACCTAAATGATGTACGCTTAGGCTTTTAGGGTGCCTCGGCGTCGACAAACCCTAAATGATAAAAGCTTAGCTTTTAGGATGCCTCGGTGTCGATAAACCCTAAATGATGAGACCATGATCTTGTTCCTTGACAATAACCAACTTTTTGACCAAACTTTTTTCCTATTTAGAGCGAAACATGGCCCACAACGATGAGGCCGGCGGTTCGGGCGGCAAGCAATTCTGGGAGCTGTCCCAGGAGTTGGAGAAAGAACATCACCGCTATGAGGATGCCGCGGAAGACACTGATCCTGACTACACAACACCTAGTGGCGTCGGGGATGACACCACTGATGGCGCCGCCGAGGATGCCACCATTGATGATGGCGGCACACACACAGATGGCAGCCAACTGAAGAGGCAACAGAAGGACCAGCGCCCGAGCGTGCTCGGCACCGTCAGGGAGGAATTTACTGAAGTGGACTCCGACGGGAATCCGACGGTGCCCAAACAAGTAGTCAAGGGGTACTCAGTTCAGCTCGGGTGCATTCTCCGGAGCACCATCTCAATCAACACCGAGAACCTAAGGCATAAGGACCACGGGAATTTGCGCAACCTCCTCTTTACGAAGCTGCACGAACGATACAAGTTCCCCGCTGAGTTTGCAAACACACGCCTCTCAGGGAATAAAGTGAACAGTACCGCCCTCACGAGGATGAGCACGGCCCTGTCTACTTGGAGAAGCACGGTGAAGGCAATGATTGACAATGGTGGTAGTTATGACAAGATCAAGGCGAAATATCCTTTGATGAGCGAAGATGAGTACAAGGAGTTCAAGATCAAGTGCGAGAGCAGCGCAACCTCCGAATCAAGTCAGTGGGGGAAAGAAATGCGGAAGTTGAACTTAGGGGTCCGCCAACTCGGTCCCGGCTGTTACAGAGTGGCGGAGCCTATATGGGACAAGGAGGACGCGGAGCGTGCCAAGCAAGGCCTACCGCCCCGCTTCGAGAAATACCGTGACAAGCAGACCAGGAACTTTCTCAGGGCTCGGTACAAGGAGGACCCAGTAACAAAGGAGCTTACCACGGATCCGAAGATCAGGGCGCTCGAGCTTGTTCTGGTAAGGAATACACCCCCACGTAATTAGCTCGATATGGTTGCATTCTAATTAATCCCCAATGTTTCTAAATGGTTCACGTTCCTTCGCAGGACACTAAAAGCAGTAGCGTGGGGTCGTCTCAGAGCTCCCCTTTCGACACCCCTTTAAATAGGGCGTTGAATGTAATGAAAAGCAAGGATAAGCTCAGTAAGCCGACGTCAGGTGGTCGTGTGGCCGGCAAAGGCTTGTCCACAAAATGGTCGTCATACTATACCGCTGGTGGGCGAAAGGAGAAAAAGACCAGCTCGGAAAGCCAGTCGCGCAAGGTTGAAGCACTCAAGGCACAAGTGGCGCGGATTCCGGAGCTTGTCCAAGAGCAAGTGGAACAACAACTGGGAATGAAGCTCAACGCCATGGTGCCTACGTTGATTCATGGGCTGACGACGTGGATTGCGGGCGGCCAACAAGGGCCTCCCTCGGTTCCCAGCTTCACGGCCAGCAACTCGCATAGCGCGCAGGCGGCGCCATTGGTGTCTTTGGCGGCGCCATTGGTGTCTCCTGCGGAGGCGGTATTCGTGTCTCCGGTGCCGGCACGGGCATTGGAGCTTGATGCACCCGGGTGTACGCCGGCCGGCACCTCGCCAGTACGCGGCCCCTCCGTCAGTTGCACGCCCGCCGTTGGTGGTGCCTCGACATTAGCCGAGCTCGACGGCATCACGGTAACTAAGCCTCTCGGCCGATGACTTCATCTCCTTGCCTTTGACTGGGCATCCTTGACGCCCTACATGTTTTCGCAGGGCGCCGCCGATGTTCCTTGCACTCTTCTGCACTTCGTGGGCGGCGAGTTGGTCAATGTCGCCAAGGGCAGAATCGTTCAACCGGGCAACCCCATGTTTCACGGTAATCCGATGCCACCCATAGTGTATAGGGTTGAAGTGGTTCGGGTGCTGCCAGGCTACGACGAGCTGTTACCTCCGATTCGACCCGCTGGGGCCGCCGAAGAAGATGAGATGACCCTCAGCGCCTGCGTAAGCTGGCCCCTGCTTTGGACGAAGAGCCAGATTCGTTTGGGGGCGGGGGACACCACCGCACAAAAAAGACCGCCAGTCGTGCCGGCGCCATGCCATGGCAAGAACGCCGCAACACTACCGGACCTGTCGGACATCCCTATGCCGGACATCCCTATGGCACAGGATCCGGACATGCATATGGCACAGGATCCGGACAACGACGACAATGACGATGGTACATTTACCAACGTTGATAAGTACTTTGCCGAACATTGGTACGCTGACGAGTTCTGCGGGCCTCTTTCTCAAGAACCCAACCAAGACGACCGCGATCTAGCTAGTACGACGGAGAAATCCAATTGCAATAGGCGTCGTCTGGCGTTCAGTTCTTAGGAGACGCCTCCAGCTCCCGCCTTCACCGAGCGTCAGATAGCTGAGGTGCGAAATATTATCAGCCCCAACACGCTCAAGAAGGCGGTCGGTGAGCAGAACTCGGTCCCATTACAGGAGATCAAGAAGAAGGGACGGAAATGAAAGACTAACAAGGGCGCCGGTGCGAGCCAGCCGGCACCAAGTTCGATCCGTGCTCAGGACGGGCCACCTTCACCTAAGGATATCTCGAGGAGGGTGCATGTGGCGGGTAGGGCGATGCTACCGACAAATATGCTCAATGCTGCAACCGGTGCTATGCGGAGTCTGCACGACAGCGTTCTTTATTTGGAGAAGCGGCGTCTCAGTGAGAATGATGTGGCATACCCGGTTTTCGTGGCCAAGGTGCTAGAGGGCAAGGGCTTTGTGGATGGCGACATCGGCGGTACGATCGTCCTGCGGTTTGATGACATCTTTGCTATGTTTAACTATCATCCGCTGCACTACACCTTCGTTCGGCTGTTTTCGCTGAGTATGGAGATGCGGATCATTAGAGACAAGACCCCGGACATCGTTATAGTCGACCCCTTCTACATGCATGCCAAGCACTTGAGCAACGCTGGGGACCGCCAAGTCGCGAGTTCACACCTCGAAGGCGTCATTCTGGCAAACCCAGATAAGGATAACTTCCTTGTGGCTTACTTTCCCGAGTAAGTCATCCCTTAACCGCCCTGTAACATATGATTTCTTAGATTTCGATCATTCTTTTTTCTAACATTCCGTGTTCTGTGCAGTGACACACATTGCACACTCATCCTCTTAAGCCTGAAATATTCCATGGCCACGTATTTCGACCGAAACCATAACTCCAAGATAGACTACACAAATATCAAGAAAGTTCTTGATGATGTTCTCCCCGGCTACGCCAAATCTGGAGGCACCTTCACCAGGGCAGTTCGCAAGTACGACAAGCACATGTTCTCACACAATACGAAGTTCTACCGCGTCAAGCAGCCCCCTGGCGGTCAGAAGGATTCCTACTATGCCCTCCATCACATGCGGGCGATCCTAAGGGACCATCATCACCTTCTGCTACCAGATAATCTCAAAGATTGGGCCACGAGCTTGTCGGCAATCCAGGACGCGGACCTCAGACAAGAATTCTTTCGCATCCAGTCAGAGTTTGCGGACATCATCCATCAAGATGTCCTTCATACCTCGGGGCAGTTCTTCCTCAGATATCATGTCGCGACCGGGTTTTCCGGGTAATAAATTTCCAGAAAAGACCGTCGTGCTCATCAACCCCAGGATTACTATTAACTGATGACGCTCCAACTTGATACAGAATTCCAAGCGGAAAACAAATTATGTAGTACAAGACCATTCTGGCCTGTGAGTACAACAAAAGGTTTCTAGTGGTTGATGGCGGAAGCGGGTTGTGAAACATCAGTGTCTATGGGACTCCATTTCCCATGGGAACAGCTGACCAGGTTAATTCCTATCTTCGCGAGGCTGCTATCTCCAGTGAGTGGGTTCCGGGGCTGGCATCGCGTCGCTCTTCTCCGCGCAAGATAATCTGGCCAAGACAATAGCCAGGGACAAGCCAGTGAGTACTTTGAATGTACTCGCAAACATTATGAACACAGGTATAATATAACAATGATGTGCTGAAAATATTTTATGCTCATGACGTCAGTCACAATAGATAAATGAAACTCTGATGCGTGCAAGCAAGTTATTTATAAAATTGCAATAACATGGTAGTATAAAAACTTATGAAACAAATAATCAAGTAATGCCACAGTCGGGCGTCTGAGCGACGCCACAAAAAGGGCTTTAAAAGAAATGCCACAGTCGGGCGTCTGAGCGACGCCACAAAAAGGGCTTTAAAAGAAATGCCACAGTCGGGCGTCTGAGCGACGCCACATAAAGGGCTTTAAAAGAAATGCCACAGTCGGGCGTCTGAGCGACGCCACATAAAGGGCTTTAAAAGAAATGCCACAGTCGGGCGTCTGAGCGACGCCACATAAAGGGCTTTAAAAGAAATGCCACAGTCGGGCGTCTGAGCGACACCACATAAAGGGCTTTAAAAGAAATGCCACAGTCGGGCGTCTGAGCGACGCCACATAAAGGGCTTTAAAAGAAATGCCACAGTCGGGCGTCTGAGCGACGCCACATAAAGGGCTTTAAAAGAAATGCCACAGTCGGGCGTCTGAGCGACACCACATAAAGGGCTTTAAAAGGAACAATCATAGTGAATATCCCGGAGGTAGAACCATCCCAGAGATACTTGGTAATAACAACAATAATATCACGGGTTAGTCAGCAATAATAATAATCATAGATATCACAAGTCTCGAGTAGTAATTCCATCTTCTGGTTAACAGCTTCATCTCCGAAGACCGACACTAAGACCGACACTTGACCCATCCCAGACTGTAATCCTTAACCAAGGACACGGCTATTCGAATAGGTTTATTCTCTGCAGAGGGTGTACTCTTTACCCACGAGTAACCGATTTCTTTAGTCCATCGGGACTAATTCCATCTATGGTCTTTTTGTTGAAAACACACCTAACTTGCACACACCAGCTTATCTCACACGTGTCTGGAATCACCCACGACACCTGTTAAGCAAACTCTAAGTGGGGAGGCTACAACCTCGCGTAGCATGGGATCAAATTTATATCGCGCGCTCTAAGGGGTGGCCTCCCCTCTCGGTCCCAACCGGAAACACCCATGCTCCCAGACCAGGTGGCCTGCCTACCAGTTACAACCAGTATCTTCCACCATGGCCTCTCTGTACGGTGTGTGCTAGAAAGAGGTTGACAACTTACTGAACCGTACTCTACTTGCTGTAGAGACGAGTGGTAGCACGAAACAAGTATTGGGGTTACTGGAACAAGACTCGATCTACGGTCGACTCAGGAGGTCCAAGTATTCCCTGCATGATTAGTATAACAAATATATTTCATCAAACAGAGTCACCACTCATATCACCTTACCATGCCATACCAGACAGAACCATCCCGACGGAGACCGGCGACAAACTCATACCTACCCAAGGCAGAGGTCTTCCCGGTTTCCTGCCGGTATGCATGTAAAGCTCATGAGGGTGATTATCATCACAAGTGTGTCCATTACCAACAGCATGGAAATCAGTAACATGCACCCATGCATATGATCATATCACATGAAATAACAAGTTCTTCGAAATGCGGTGGAGTTATAAATGCATCAACGATCACTCCAAAATTATTATGCCGGGGTTCAGAATGCTTGCCTTCAATGTGTGGAAAGGCAGGGTGCTCTCCAAACTTTTGAAAGTTTCTTCTCTCTCCCAAAAATCCTATTTGAAAATATATTTGAATTAACACACATTTCAAAAACAGAACCAAAAAGTTGTTTGAATTTTTTTCAAATAAATCTTAAAATAAACTAGATCAAATATGAGGAAGATAGGAAAAAGAATCAACTCAAATGGACTTATATTTAAAAAGTTATAGCCAATCAAAGATTTGGTCAAAATCTGTTTTTTTTTAAAAAAAACATTTCGGCAGAACACGTCTTCGAAAACGGGAGACGTACTTAGGGTCTTTACGCTTCCACTTAAACGCGTGGAGGCGGAGCTGGGTCACCGACAGTGGGCCCGCCTGGCCCACTGGTCAGGTTTGACCAGTCGCCGCGCGTCGTCTCCCTCCTCTGCCCGAGCAGAGCGGGGCTCCGGCGATCGTCGCCGGCGTTTGGCTGCTCCTCGCGGGCCCCCGAGGGTGGGGATGGATCCGCACGGCTAGGGCGGTTCTCCCGGTGGTCGTAGGGTCGGCGGGGACGGAGTGAGCTGCCGGCGGTGAGCTCCGCGGCGGAGGAAGCTTCGGTGACAAAGTGAGTTTGTGGTGGCGACGGCTCCTGATTAAAATCAAGCAGGGGAACGAGTTCGCGGGAGGATGAGATGGTTCCTGGTGAAGAGAACGGAGAGGGGGAAGCTCTGGTTGCGCCGAATGGAGCCGGGAGGCGGCGGTGGCCGAACTGACCGGAGAGGTTGAAGAAGGCCAGCTCCCTTCCAATTGGTGACGATGGGGGCGCTAGTGAGATGGCATGAGGCTGCCTCCGGGCTTGGAGACACTTGGGGCTTCCCTTTTATAGCGTGGCAAGGCGGTTCCGCGGCGGCCGTGGATAAGCTCTCCGGCGAACCGACGTTCTGTAGCTAGGGCGACGTGGCAGCGACGAGGGCTAGCAGACACGTAGCAGCGACGAGGGCTAGCAGACACGTAGCAGCGACGAGGGCGTAGCGGAGGGAAAGGGAGTGCGCGGCAAGGTTCTGCAGAGCGGGCCAAAGCCGTGGGGGCCAGCGTGTCGGCTCGGGCGTGTGGCTGCAATACGCGCGCTCTGGGCGCGTCCAGTGCATGCACCGAGTGTGCTCGATGAAATGCCAGAGCATGCTAGAGGTCGCAGGTGAGGATGGGATTTACCAGATCGAGGTTAGGAGCAACGGGGAGTCTAGTGGACATGCTAGTTTGATCAAAGGTGCAAGTTTACAGTGCAATGCCAAAACTCATGTCAAAACTGATCATGCTCTCCAGGTGTTTGACAAAATGCCAAAGGCACCTAGGCATGTCTTGGAGTGGCCAAAAACTCCAGATGGTGGTCTCTTTAGAAGAGTAAGAGTGTGGTGTGGTTATTTGGACAAAAGGGGAAACTTGTTAGTGCAAGTTTTACAAAACTTCAATTCTGGACAGGAAATAAATGACATTATTCCATGAACCAAAATTGATCCAAAAGGTGCATGCTCCTGGACTTAAGGGTTTAACATGGGGGACTACAAGTAGGAGAAATAGTTAAGGGTATAGGAGCAACTAAAATGGTGGTTGCTGTACAAATCCTCAAGTTGGTCCTGAATGGAAATGAGGTTGATACACTCAAATTTTTCAAAGAACATAAATAGGTTTTTGCACAAGGAGTAATAATAGGCTCCTACTGACCTCCCTTAATTTTGGTAGAAGTTTTAAATGAATACTTAAATAGGTTGTAGTGCAAAATGCACTCTGGACCAGAGAAGAAAAATTGAGTGCAGGGCTCAAAATATTTTATGAATGAAATATATTTTTGCATAATAGTGATTTAAAAACATCACATGACATCTCCAAATTTTTATGGGAATTTTAAGTGAATTTATCAAATGGTTGTAGTTCAAATATGGCCATTTAACCTTGAAAAAAAACTATTTTCAAGAAAGTAAAGATCAAGCAATTAAGTTAGTTAATTAGTTATACTGATAAAAGGAAAGTTTTTCTTGAGAGGTTAAACAAGTCCAACAACATTTTTTTGAAAAGTTTTCTCTCTGGGAAAAACTCATCATAACAGGGAAGGAAATGAGTAAAAATCAAAAATGGAGCTCAGAAATCCAAAGTTTTAATTCCTGGCAAAATTTTAATTTAATAAAACAAGGCCAAATTTTTGGGGTGTCACAGATACTATCCCCCTTAAGAAAAATCTCGTCCTCGAGATTTGCTAAAAGCGGTGTTAGGAAAATGATATACGCAATAAAGATGTGGCTACAGTGAGAGGGCAATAAGTGGTGAAAAACCACAGTGTGAATACTGGTGCTGCGTGGAAAAGTCTACGGTCCGAGACAAAAACGGGCGATTTCTACACTGGATAAAAATTTAGAATAATCTTCTAAATTTAGATATACGCTGATCGCACCCGAGAGCATAGTGCTCTCTCTGGCTGACAGGTGGACCCGGGGTCCACTGTCAGTCTCCTCTTCTTCTCCCTCTGGACCTTTCTTCCTCCTCTCTCCCGCGCGCTTTCTCACACTTTCTCCACCAGCGATGCCTAATGCGTAGGGCATCTAGGCCGTACCGTGCTAGTGCGCGGCGTGCTAGCTGCCGGTGCAGCGTGCACTCACCTCGCGGGCCAGCGCGCTGTCGGTACTGCTCGCGGATTCGACTCCGAACACTAGTGATCGGCGACGAGCGGCGTTGGTGGACTTCGCCCACCGTACACCGAGCTCGAGCTATAAAAACGGCCGGGGTGCCTCTCTCTTCCTCCTTACACCTGGCCTCACTTCTCCTCCTCCTTATTTTTCCGTTACTGTTTACAGAAGCTCGGTCGAGGCTCTAATGGCGGAGGCGATGCCGGACTGGTTTGTGATCCTGATATGTGGAGGGCTGGCGACACTGCTGGGGCTCTCTGTGCTCCTGTGCGCGATGATCTTCGACGAGTATCGCGATGCCGCGGCTCGGGTGTTGGCTCTCCGCGGTGGTGGTGATCATGAAGAGTAGATGGAGTGTGTCGGGTGCTAACTGTTGTTAGGGGGTGATTAGCTGGATGTAACACCGTTGCAAAGTTTTGCAAACAGTGTATGTGTCCGAATGATTATGGTTGTGAGTCTGCTCGTGGTGCTGAGTGAAATTAAATAATCCACGTCGTGAGAAAGTGTAGATGTAGCAACTCAGGGAAAAGAAATCTCACTCCAGGGTTTCGCGAGGGGAAAACAGTTACTTTAAAGGAGCGTAAACCACAACAAAACTACACACATGAGCAGAAGCCAAATAATTAACTCGTCGTACAAACTCAGGGTATTACGCATTAGTCACACACATAAATAAATGCAGCAAAGAACAAATACAGTAGTGACGTCTAAAAAGAAAACGGTAACTGGACGGGGTCCTGATAAAATGTCTCTGGTAAAGGAATACATTCTTCTTCAATCGGAGGAAGTGGATTGACCAGTCGATGTATGCGTCTCTCCGTGTCGGGTCTCAGTGGTCTGCCGATGGCAATCTGAGGATTTAAATCTGCGAGGCTCTGGAGATAATCCATCACTTGCTGGTTTAAATGCTCCTGAGCAATGATGTACTGGATAAGGTTGGTCAGAACTGGGTCTCTCTCAATCCGCCCACCGGGAAAAGACGTTATTTCTCCGGGTGCTGCACGACTCGGAAAGTAATAATATCCTCGTTCGCGGGCATAGGGTACTGCGGATCGAAGACGAGCAATCGCTTCTTTCGCAGCAGCTTCTATGGCCAAGTGTGGGGTTGGCATAGATTTCCCCACGAAGGAAACTTCTATTGGATCTTGGTTGGGGTCTACAGGAGGAATGTGTACTGCTGCCCAATATTCCGAGGTGGAGGGGGTGATCCTTGATTTGAACAGCTCGTACTGGGGTGGCTGGGTAGAACCCATGGTACCGCGGGTAAAATCCCACAATAACTTGACAAAGCTACCTGGGGTTGCATCTGGGGTTCTCAGATGAATGCTGGGGTTCGGCATGACAGGAAAAAGTGCGAGTGTGGTGTACAAGGTGGGGGTTGCTGGGTAAGGTCACAAGGTGGCCTTTATATAGCAACGGAGCTGGATCATTTTTACCGTGGTGAAAGGTAATAAATTTGCCAGCTTGGATCCAAAGGTCAGGTCAGTGTCAGAGATACACATATCTCATAAAGAGGTGTGTTACTGTGGTTGTCGTCGAGCTGGTTTTGGTAGTTGTGCCCGGAAAAATATGCAGCTATGCGCTGACCAAACATGCAAGGCTACTATCAACACAGAGGCACAAAGACAGGCTGCGTTAATATACGCGGTCGCATGATTACAAAGCGAGGATACATTGAAACTTGGTACTACTCATACGGCTCAGTCTACCTCGTTTATGTCTAAACGGGCGTGCCTGGTGGATGCCGAGGCTTCTCCACGTGTCTCTCTGCCGGGATTAGTCGGAGATGGCGGAGGAACTGCAGGGTCGGGGTAGTGAGAATGACCATTGCGGGGATTGTTGGCCACAACCCCATTGGAGTGTGCTCCCAATATGCGACGAAGCACTTCTGGGGTTATCGCAGCACCTTGGCCGATGGCTGGGGCAGATCTCGGGGTCTCGATCGGTTGTCCAAACATCACGACCGGGTTGTTGGTGTTGGGCTCGTTTTCTTCTCTCGCCGGGGCTCGACGAACCAGCTCTCCACGAGCTGCTATCAGATCAATAGTGATCTGGTCGAACAGTGCCTCTAGTGCACTTACATAGCGCACTAGGTGCAACAATGTGGGGTCCGTCTCGTGGTCTCCATTGGCGACTTGGGGTGGTCTACCATACCCTTCTCGTCTGGGGTAGTAGTGGAACGAGCGACAGTTAACTCTGGGCGACAAGTGCCTGAGATGAACTATAGCCTCTCGAGCGGCTAGCTGGATGGCTTGTGGCTCAAAGGAAGTTGTTCTTCCGGTGAACCGGTAGGGACGCTCGGGTGCTAGACTCCTACCGTAAATGTGCACAGTGGCCCAGAATTGGCGGTCTTCACCGCTCATGGGTCCTTGATACACAACATATTCTGGTGGCTCCTCTAACGCGTAGGCACGACGGGTGAGGTTTGCGAGGATGGTCACAAAACCTCCAAGGTTGGTTGCTGTGGTTTCGTTGTGCACTATAGGTCTAGGCATTGTGGCTCGGTTTGGGGTAGCGACTATGTGTGCTGGTTTGGGGCTAGCACACCCCTTTTTTATAGGGAAAAGGGGACGGAATCTTCCTTCGCACGCTTGCGAGAAAAGATTATTTAGGGGCCGGTCACTGGCGCATGAGTGACAGGTTAGGTTGATAGGTTGGGCACCGACTGCCAAAAGGTGTTGGGTCACTGTGTGGCTATCTTGCGTGAGAAGCTTGGCTGGGGTTTGGCTAAGGTCTAGTGGGTTGGTTTGCCTAAGTTTATTGACCTGGCTAAGATAGGATTAGCCAATGGTCAGCCTGGCTCTGATACCAAGACTGTCGCAACCGGGTTTTCCGGGTAATAAATTTCCAGAAAAGACCGTCGTGCTCATCAGCCCCAGGATTACTGTTAGCTGATGAGGCTCCAACTTGATACAGAATTCCAAGCGGAAAACAAATTATGTAGTACAAGACCATTCTGGCCTGTGAGTACAACAAAAGGTTTCTAGTGGTTGATGGCGGAAGCGGGTTGTGAAACATCAGTGTCTATGGGACTCCATTTCCCACGGGAACAGCTGACCAGGTTAATTCCTATCTTCGCGAGGCTGCTATCTCCAGTGAGTGGGTTCCAGGGCTGGCATCGCGTCGCTCTTCTCCGCGCAAGATAATCTGGCCAAGACAATAGCCAGGGACAAGCCAGTGAGTACTTTGAATGTACTCGCAAACATTATGAACGCAGGTATAATATAACAATGATGTGCTGAAAATACTTTATGCTCATGACGTCAGTCACAATAGATAAATGAAACTCTGATGTGTGCAAGCAAGTTATTTATAAAGTTGCAATAACATGGTAGTATAAAAACTTATGAAACAAATAATCAAGTAATGCCACAGTCGGGCGTCTGAGCGACGCCACAAAAAGGGCTTTAAAAGAAATGCCACAGTCGGGCGTTTGAGCGACGCCACAAAAAGGGCTTTAAAAGAAATGCCACAGTCGGGCGTCTGAGCGACGCCACATAAAGGGCTTTAAAAGAAATGCCACAGTCGGGCATCTGAGCGACGCCACATAAAGGGCTTTAAAAGAAATGCCACAGTCTGGCGTCTGAGCGA